>NC_034196.2:44301255-44316255 GCF_002021735.2 Oncorhynchus kisutch | reverse complement strand
GTGGGTATAGATGTGGGTATGGATGTGGGTATGGATGTGGGTATGGATGTGGGTATAGATGTAGGTATAGATGTAGGTATGAATGTGGGTATGGATGTGGGTATAGATGTGGGTATGGATGTGGGTATGAATGTGGGTATGGATGTGGGTATGGATGTGGGTGCAGATGTGGGTATGGATGTAGGTATAGATGTAGGTATAGATGTGGGTATGAATGTGGGTATAGATGTGGGTATGAATGTGGGTATGGATGTGGGTGTAGATATGGGTATAGATGTGGGTATGGATGTGGGTATAGATGTAGGTATAGATGTAGGTATGGATGTGGGTATAGATGTGGGTATGAATGTGGGTATGGGATGTGGGTATAGATGTGGGTATGAATGTGGGTATGGATGTGGGTATGGATGTGGGTATAGATGTGGGTATGAATGTGGGTATGGATGTGGGTATAGATGTGGGTATGAATGTGGGTATAGATGTGGGTATGCAGTCCCTCAAGTCACTGCTGCCCCTCTTGATGAGTTCAGATGTTTTGTGGCACCCCACACCACCATCAAAGTTGCCCTTCCCTGGCCTAGACGGTGGAGGGTTGAGACTGGATCCTCCAAAAGCTGACAGATAGACAGGCAGAAAGACAGACGGAGAGACAGACAGATAGACATGCAGAGAGACAGACGGAGAGACAGACAGATAGACATGCAGACAGACAGACAGACAGACAGACAGACAGACAGACAGACAGACAGACAGACAGACAGGCAGGCAGGCAGACAGGCAGGCAGGCAGACGGAGAGACAGACAGATAGACATGCAGAGAGACAGACAGACAGACAGACAGACAGGCAGAAAGACAGACGGAGAGACAGACAGATAGACATGCAGAGAGACAGACGGAGAGACAGACAGATAGACATGCAGACAGACAGACATACAGACAGACAGACAGACAGACAGACAGACAGACAGACAGGCAGGAAGGCAGACAGGCAGACAGATAGACAGGCAGACATATAGATAGACAGAGTGATAGACAAGTGTAACAGACAGGCAGACAGACAGACATATAGATAGATAGACAGGCAGACAAACAGAGAGACAGACAGACAGACAGACAGACAGACAGACAGACAGAGAGACAGATAGGCAGGCAGGCAGGAAGACAGACAGACAGACAGACAGACAGACAGACAGACAGACAGACAGACAGACAGACAGACAGATAAATAGATGATAGATAGATAGACAGACAGAGTGTAACTAACAGACAGTTTTGTTATATTTCATTCTTCTGTGAGGGGTATAATGGGTAATATTGGAATGTTAAAAGCCCCCAACCATGTGTGTGAGGGGTGTGTGAGGGGTAATATTGGAATGTTAAAAGCCTCTAACCATGTGTGTGAGGGGTGTGTGAGGGGTAATATTGGAATGTTAAAAGCCTCTAACCATGTGTGTGAGGGGTGTGTGAGGGGTAATATTGGAATGTTAAAAGCCCCTAACCATGTGTGTGAGGGGTGTGTGAGGGGTAATATTGGAATGTTAAAAGCCTCTAACCATGTGTGTGAGGGGTGTGTGAGGGGTAATATTGGAATGTTAAAAGCCCCCAACCATGTGTGTGAGGGGTGTGTGAGGGGTAATATTGGAATGTTAAAAGCCTCTAACCATGTGTGTGAGGGGTGTGTGAGGGGTATACTTTTGCACTACCGACAGCTGAACCGTGCAGCGCGTAAAAACCCGTCTTTCCTTGGTTGCAACACTCACTGCGAGTTCCAAACTGCCTCTGGAAGCAACGTCAGCACAATATCTGCTCATCGGGAGCTTCATGAAATGGGTTTCCACGGCCCGGGCAGCTTCACACAAGCCTGAGATCACCATGCGCAATGCCAAGCGTTGGCTGGAGTGGTGTAAAGCTCGCCGCCATTGGACTCTGGAGCAGTGGAAACACGTTCTCTGGAGAGATGAATCATGCTTCACCATTTGGCAGTCCGACGGACAAATCTGGGTTTGGCGGATACCAGGAGAACGCTACCTGCCCCAATGCATAGTGTCAACTGTAAAGTTTGGTGGAGGAGGAATAATGGTCTTGGGCTGCGTTTTGATGGTTCAGGCTTTCAGGCTTTCAGGCTTTCAGGCTTTCAGGCTTTCAGGCTTTCCCATTAGTTCCATTGAAGGGAAATCTTAACGCTACAGCATACGATAACATTCGAGACGATTCTATGCTTCCAACATTGTGGGAACATAGAATGCCCTTGTTTCAGCATGACAATGCCACCATGCACAAAGCGAGGTCCATACAGAAATTGTTTGTCGAGATTGGTATAGAAGAACTTGACTGGCCTGCACAGAGCCCTGTCCTCAACCCCATCGAGCACCTTTGGGATGAATTGGAACGCCGACTGCCGGCCAGGCCTAATCGCCCAACATCAGTGCCCGACCTCACTAATGCTCTTGTGGCTGAATGGAAGCAAGTCCCCTCAGCAATGTTCCAACATCTAGTGGAAAGCCTTCCCAGAAGACTGGAGGCTGTTATAGCAGCAATGTTCCAACATCTAGCGGAAAGCCTTCCCAGAAGAGTGGAGGCTGTTATAGCAGCAATGTTCCAACATCTAGCTGAAAGCCTTCCCAGAAGAGTGGAGGCTGTTATAGCAGCAATGTTCCAACATCTAGTGGAAAGCCTTCCCAGAAGAGTGGAGGCTGTTATAGCAGCAATGTTCCAACATCTAGCGGAAAGCCTTCCCAGAAGAGTGGAGGCTGTTATAGCAGGAATGTTCCATCATCTAGTGGAAAGCCTTCCCAGAAGACTTGAGGCTGTTATAGCAGCAATGTTCCAACATCTAGTGGAAAGCCTTCCCAGAAGAGTGGAGGCTGTTATAGCAGCAATGTTCCATCATCTAGTGGAAAGCCTTCCCAGAAGAGTGGAGGCTGTTATAGCAGCAATGTTCCAACATCTAGTGGAAAGCCTTCCCAGAAGAGTGGAGGCTGTTATAGCAGCAATGTTCCTACATCTAGTGGAAAGCCTTCCCAGAAGAGTGGAGGCTGTTATAGCAGCAATGTTCCAACATCTAGTGGAAAGCCTTCCCAGAAGAGTGGAGGCTGTTATAGCAGCAATGTTCCAACATCTAGAGGAAAGCCTTCCCAGAAGAGTGGAGGCTGTTATAGCAGGAATGTTCCATCATCTAGTGGAAAGCCTTCCCAGAAGACTTGAGGCTGTTATAGCAGCAATGGGGGGGACCCACTCCATATTAATGCCCATCATTGTGGAATGAGCAGCTGTCCACATAGTTTTGGTCATGTTGATGATATTGTGTTGATGTTGATAATATTGTGATGATGATAATGTGTTGACGATGATGATACTGTGTTATGTTGATGATAATGTGATGATGATAATGTGTTGTGTTGATGATATTGTGTTGACGGTAATGACAATGTGTTGTCGATGATGATAATGTGTTGATGATATTGTGTTGGCAATGATGCTAATGTGTTGATGATGATATTGTGTTATGTTGATGATAATGTGTTGATGATATTGTGTTGGCAATGATGATCATGTGTTGATGATGATAATGTGTAGATGATAGTGTGTTGTGATAATGTGTTGATGATAATGTGTTGTGATGCTGATAATGCATTGTCAATGATGATAATGTGTAGATGATATTGTGTTGTGATGATGATAATGTGATGATGATGATGATGATGATGATGATGATATTGTGTTGATGATGATAATGTGATGATGATGATGATGATGATGATGATATTGTGTTAATGATGATGATAACATGTATTGACATGTGTTTAATATAGACCGAGTTTCATGGTTTGTTGTGTTGATGATGATGATGATGATGATGATGATGAGGATGATGATGATGATGATGATGATATTGTGTTGATGATGATGATAACATGTATTGACATGTGTTTAATATAGACTGAGTTTCATGGTTTGTTGTGTTGATGATGATGATGATGATGATGATATTGTGTTGATGATGATGATGATGTGCTGTGTCTTTCCTCCTGTAGATATGGAGGACAGAGCCAGTGCAGGATCTTGGGGAAGTAGAAGTGCCCCTTCAAAGGTGAGGAATCAGCTGTGCTTAAAAACTGTAATAGATATCTTTAAAATCTATTCTACAATACAATACAACACAATACATTATAACACAACACAATACAATGCAACACAATGTGTAAAAAATAATAATAATTATGAAATTTCACATTTACATAGTCAGGGCATATGCAACAGTTTGGGCCGCCTGTCTCGTTGCGAACTGTGTTTCTTCCTAACACAGACTGTAATTAATTTGCCAGAATTGTACATAATTATGACATAACAATGAAGGTTGTGCAATGTAACAGCAATATTTAGACTTAGGGATGCCACCCGTTAGATAAAATACTGAACGGTTCCGTATTTCACTGAAAGTATAAACGTTTCCATTTCTGGATTTGACCATATTAATAACCAAAGGCTCGTATTTCTCTGTGTTTATTATAATTAAGTCTATGATATTTGATATTCGATAGAGCAGTCTGACTGAGTGGTGGTAGGCAGCAGCAGGCTCGTAAGCATTGATTCAAACAGCACTTTACTGCATTTGCCAGCAGCTCTTAGCCATGCTTGAAGCACAGCGCTGTTTATGACTTCGAGCCTATCAACTCCCGAGATTAGGCTGACCATAATATAGTGCCTATAAGAACATCCAATAGTTAAAGGTATATGAAATACAAATGGTATAGAGAGAAATAGTCGACACGTCATAATTCCTATAATAACTACGACCTAAAACTTCTTAACTGGGAATATTGAAGAATTGGTAATATTAAAGAACTGGGATTATTGAACCACCAGCTTTCATATATTCTCATGTTCTGAGCAAGGAACATAAATGTTATCTTTTTTACATGGCACATATTGCACTTTTACTTTCTTCTCCAACACTGTGTTTTTGCATTATTTAAACCATGTATCATAATTTTTTTGAGACTAAATAGTGGTATTTATGTATTATATTAAGTTAAAATGAAGGCTTCATTGTTCATTCAGTATTGTTGTAATTGTCGTTATTACAAATGTATATAAAAATTGGCCGATTAATCTGTATCGATTTTTTTGGTCCTCCAATAATCGGTATCGGCGTTGAAAAATCGTATTCGGTCGACCTCTAGCTGTTTCTCAAACTAGACACTCTAATTTATTTGTCCTCTTGCTCAGTTGTGCACCGCGGCCTCCCACTCCTCTTTCTATTCTGGTTAGAGCCAATTTGCGCTGTTCTGCGAAGGGAGTAGTACACACCGTTGTACGAGGTCTTCAGTTCTCTGGCAATTTCTCGCATGGAATATCCTTCATTTCTCAGAACAAGAATAGACTGACGAGTTTCAGAAGAAAGTGCTTTGTTTCTGGCCATTTTATTTAATTATAAAAATAAAAAAATTCTTCCCAATTTCGTGGTATCCAATTGTTAGTAGCAACTATCTTGTCTCATCGCTACAACTCCCGTACGGGCTCAGGAGAGACGAAGGTTGAAAGTCATGCGTCCTCCGATACACAACCCAACCAAGCCGCATTGCTTCTTAACACAGCACGCATCCAACCCGGAAGCCAGGTGCACCAATGTGTCGGAGGAAACACAGTGCACCTGGCGACCTTGGTTAGCGACTCCTGCGCCCAGCCCGCCACAGGAGTTGCTGGTGCGCGATGAGACAAGGATATCCCTACCGGCCAATCCCTCCCTAACCCGGACAACGCTGTGCCAATTGTGCGTCGCCCCATGGACCTCCCGGTCGCGGCCGGTTACGACAGAGCCTGTGCGCGAACCCAGGGACTCTGATGGCATTTAACCACTGCGCCACCCGGGAGTTTCTGGCCATTTTGAGCCTGTAATCGAACCAACAAAGGCTGATGCTCCAGATACTCAACTAGTCTAAAGAAAGCCAGTTTCATTGCTTCTTTAATCAGAACAACAGTTTTCAGCTGTGCTAACATAATTGCAAAAGGGTTTTCTAATGATAAATTAGCCTTTTAAAATGATAAACTTGGATTAGCTAACACAACGTGCCATTGGAGCACAGGAGTGATGGTTGCTGATCATGGGCCTCTGTACGCCTATGTAGATATTCCATAAACAAATCTGCCGTTTCCAGCTACAGTAGTCATTTACAACATTAACAATGTCTACACTGTATTTCTGATCAATTTGATTATTCATTATTTTAATGGGCTAAAAAAATAATTCTTTCAAAAACAAGGACATTTCTAAGTGGCCCCAAACTTTTGAACAGAGGTGTATATGTATCCTCATCCCATTGTAGATGACTTGGACTGTTATAAAGACAAGCTAGGTAGAGGGTTTTTAAAGGGGGCATTAGCATTAAACAGCTAGGTAGAGGGTTTTTAAAGGGGGCATTAGCATTAAACAGCTAGGTAGAGGGTTTTTAAAGGGGGCATTAGCATTAAACAGCTAGGTAGTGTCTCTCCTTTACAGAGGCTTTTAAACAGGTATCAAAAAAAGAACACCTTTTTCCTGTGGTCAGCTAGCTTTAATAAATGGAGAAGGTTATTCAATTACAATCAGAAGAATTAGCATATCTGAGTTGGGTGTTTATCGATCAAACGTTTGTTATCAAACCATGTTACTTACTGTCATTATGTCCTAACACAGTTAGTACTGTTCCAATGGCAGTCTCTGTCCATCTGTACCATGTCATTGTATCACCTCAGGAAAATACCGTTCTCTGTGTTGCAGAGTTATGCTGACGGCTCCCAGTACGCTCACATGACTAGCCGGGACATGGGCTCACACCCGCACGACAACATCTCTCCTCCGTACGTCAACTCCAGACTAACAGGTAAGAAGAGCCTCTCAATCTGCTGTGATATCACCTGTGTGTTCCCACAGCCTGCGCACATGTGGGACGAAACAGTCAACACGCTTTACAGTTGTCACAGTGGCGAAAAGGGAATGAAAGTGGAAAGCACTTGCCATTCAAACAACACAAACAGGACTCTGTGAGAAGCTATGACACGAGTGTTTTTCTAATTGTCATCTATTCAGTCTCGTTTCAAGCGTAAGAAATGACCGAGATCTGTCTTGTAAACCAACTTTACCCGTGTTCGAAGAAAGACATTTACAACTCTTGCGGTTTTTCTTTCACCCTATCTTTTCCTGTAAGTGAACTCACATGGTCAGTCCATGCCTGGGGCATTAGCATTAAACAGCTAACACACTGTAAAGGGGGCATTAGCATTAAACAGCTAACACACTGTAAAGGGGGCATTAGCATTAAACAGCTAACACACTGTAAAGGGGGCATTAGCATTAAACAGCTAACACACTGTAAAGGAGGCATTAGCATTAAACAGCTAACACACTGTAAAGGGGGCATTAGCATTAAACAGCTAACACACTGTAAAGGGGGCATTAGCATTAAACAGCTAACACACTGTAAAGGGGGCATTAGCATTAAACAGCTAACACACTGTAAAGGGGGCATTAGCATTACACAGCTAACACACTGTAAAGGGGGCATTAGCATTAAACAGCTAACACACTGTAAAGGGGGCATTAGCATTAAACAGCTAACACACTGTAAAGGGGGCATTAGCATTAAACAGCTAACACACTGTAAAGGGGGCATTAGCATTAAACAGCTAACACACTGTAAAGGGGGCATTAGCATTAAACAGCTAACACACTGTAAAGGGGGCATTAGCATTAAACAGCTAACACACTGTAAAGGGGGCATTAGCATTAAACAGCTAACACACTGTAAAGGGGGCATTAGCATTAAACAGCTAACACACTGTAAAGGGGGCATTAGCATTAAACAGCTAACACACTGTAAAGGGGGCATTAGCATTAAACAGCTAACACACTGTAAAGGGGGCATTAGCATTAAACAGCTAACACACTGTAAAGGGGGCATTAGCATTAAACAGCTAACACACTGTAAAGGGGGCATTAGCATTAAACAGCTAACACACTGTAAAGGGGGCATTAGCATTAAACAGCTAACACACTGTAAAGGGGGCATTAGCATTAAACAGCTAACACACTGTAAAGTGGGCATTAGCATTACACAGCTAACACACTGTAAAGGGGGCATTAGCATTAAACAGCTAACACACTGTAAAGGGGGCATTAGCATTAAACAGCTAACACACTGTAAAGGAGGCATTAGCATTAAACAGCTAACACACTGTAAAGGGGGCATTAGCATTAAACAGCTAACACACTGTAAAGTGGGCATTAGCATTAAACAGCTAACACACTGTAAAGGGGGCATTAGCTAAATAGCTAACACATTGTAAAGAGGGCATCAGCTAAACAGCTAACACACTGTAAAAGGGGCATTAGCATTAAACAGCTAACACACTGTAAAGGGGGCATTAGCATTAAACAGCTAACACACTGTAAAGGGGGCATTAGCATTAAACAGCTAACACACTGTAAAGGGGGCATTAGCATTACACAGCTAACACACTGTAAAGGGGGCATTAGTATTACACAGCTAACACACTGTAAAGGGGGCATTAGCATTACACAGCTAACACACTGTAAAGGGGGCATTAGTATTACACAGCTAACACACTGTAAAGGGGGCATTAGCATTAAACAGCTAACACACTGTAAAGGGGCATTAGCTAAATAGCTAACACATTGTAAAGAGGGCATCAGCTAAACAGCTAACACACTGTAAAAGGGGCATTACCATTAAACAGCTAACACACTGTAAAGGGGGATTTAGCATTAAACAGCTAACACACTGTAAAGGGGGCATTAGCATTAAACAGCTAACACACTGTAAAGGGGGCATTAGCATTAAACAGCTAACACACTGTAAAGGGGGCATTAGCATTAAACAGCTAACACACTGTAAAGGGGGCATTAGCATTAAACAGCTAACACACTGTAAAGGGGGCATTAGCATTAAACAGCTAACACACTGTAAAGGGGGCATTAGCATTAAACAGCTAACACACTGTAAAGGGGGCATTAGCTAAATAGCTAACACACTGTAAAGGGGGCATTAGCATTAAACAGCTAACACACTGTAAAGGGGGCATTAGCATTAAACAGCTAACACACTGTAAAGGGGGCATTAGCATTAAACAGCTAACACACTGTGAAGGGGGCATTAGCTAAATGTACAGCAGTCAACACATTGTAAACATCAGGTCACATAGCATGTAATTTCTCAGCCCCTATCTTTTCCCCAACATTGGCATCTGACTGGTGGTGCTGAGGAGCATTTCTGTCTGTAATAAAGCTATATAGTGGGGAAAAACAAATTCTGATTGGCTGGGACTGGCTCCCAGTTGGTGGGCCTATGCCCTCCCAAGGCCTACCCATGTCTGAGCCCCTGCCCAGTCATGTGAAATCCATAGATTAGGGCCTAATGAATTTATTTCAATTGACTGATTTCCTCATATGAACTGTAACTCAGTAACATTTTAGAATTAGTTGCATGTTGCGTTTATATTTTTGTTCAGTGTATTTCCTCGCCGTCAAAATGAGCAAAAAATAATCATTGTTATTTAAATTTTCGATGCTCCCAACTGTTTAGCTTTCATTTCTGTGACTATTTGTGAATTTTGTAGGAGAATGTGTTTTTAAGGAGTCCCCAGAAGTGACCTTCTCACAGTCGTGACCTTCTCACAGTCGTGACTTTCTCACAGTCGTGACCTTCTCACAGTCGTGACTTTCTCACAGTCGTGACTTTCTCACAATCGTGATCTTCTCACATTCGTGATCTTCTCACAGTCGTGACTTTCTCACAATCGTGATCTTCTCACAGTTGTGACCTTCTCACAGTCGTGACCTTCTCACAGTCGTGATTTTCTCACAGTTGTTCCACAAAAAACAAATCTGCAGCAGATTTTAGTTGTGGGCAAATGGCCTCTGACACAGATTGACATTTTCAGATTTGAGTCATTTTGCAGGAATCTTATCCAGAGTGACTTATGGTAGTGAGTGAGTGCACTTTCTTATTGGTCTCCTGTGAGTTAAACCCACTACCCTGGTGTTGACAAGCCCTGCTCACAGGACCATAATAACAGAGTAGCTTTGACATGAAGGACAGAGAAATATTTAATATGTAAGCTTTGAGCTGAGTGTGTGTGTGGTGTGTGTGTGTGTGTGTGTGTGTGTGTGTGTGTGTGTGTGTGTGTGTGTGTGTGTGTGTGTGTGTGTGTGTGTGTGTGTGTGTGTGTGTGTGTGTGTGTGTGTGTGTGTGTGTGTGTGTGTGTGTGTGTTTTTCCCGACCTGATCCACAATGTATTTTCTTTAAATGATACATGACATTCATGATTCAGTGGCACCGCCACCAGTGTAGAGGTCGAATCAAATCTAATTTTAGTTGTCACATGTTTTGTAAAGAACAGGTGTAGACTAACAGTGAAATTATTGCTTACGGTCCTTAAAGATAAAGAGAAAAATAAATAATATTGATACAAGTCATAAATACACAGTGAATAACGAGTACAAATAGCATGGTTATATACAAGGACTACCAGTATCGAGTTAATGTGCAGGAGTACGAGGTAATTGAGGTGGCTATGTACATATACTGTAGGTAGGGGTAAAGGATAGATAATAGACAGTAACAGCAGTATACTGTAGGTAGGGGTAAAGGATAGATAATAGACAGTAACAGCAGTATACTGTAGGTAGGGGTAAAGGATAGATAATAGACAGTAACAGCAGTATACTGTAGGTAGGGGTAAAGGATAGATAATAGACAGTAACAGCAGTATACTGTAGGTAGGGGTAAAGGATAGATAATAGACAGTAACAGCAGTATACTGTAGGTAGGGGTAAAGGATAGATAATAGACAGTAACAGCAGTATACTGTAGGTAGGGGTAAAGGATAGATAATAGACAGTAACAGCAGCATACTGTAGGTAGGGGTAAAGGATAGATAATAGACAGTAACAGCAGTATACTGTAGGTAGGGGTAAAGGATAGATAATAGACAGTAACAGCAGTATACTGTAGGTAGAGGTAAAGGATAGATAATAGACAGTAACAGCAGTATACTGTAGGTAGAGGTAAAGGATAGATAATAGACAGTAACAGCAGTATACTGTAGGTAGGGGTAAAGGATAGATAATAGACAGTAACAGCAGTATACTGTAGGTAGGGGTAAAGGATAGATAATAGACAGTAACAGCAGTATACTGTAGGTAGGGGTAAAGGATAGATAATAGACAGTAACAGCAGTATACTGTAGGTAGGGGTAAAGGATAGATAATAGACAGTAACAGCAGTATACTGTAGGTAGGGGTAAAGGATAGATAATAGACAGTAACAGCAGTATACTGTAGGTAGGGGTAAAGGATAGATAATAGACAGTAACAGCAGTATACTGTAGGTAGGGGTAAAGGATAGATAATAGACAGTAACAGCAGTATACTGTAGGTAGGGGTAAAGGATAGATAATAGACAGTAACAGCAGTATACTGTAGGTAGGGGTAAAGGATAGATAATAGACAGTAACAGCAGTATACTGTAGGTAGAGGTAAAGGATAGATAATAGACAGTAACAGCAGTATACTGTAGGTAGGGGTAAAGGATAGATAATAGACAGTAACAGCAGTATACTGTAGGTAGGGGTAAAGGATAGATAATAGACAGTAACAGCAGTATACTGTAGGTAGGGGTAAAGGATAGATAATAGACAGTAACAGCAGTATACTGTAGGTAGGGGTAAAGGATAGATAATAGACAGTAACAGCAGTATACTGTAGGTAGGGGTAAAGGATAGATAATAGACAGTAACAGCAGTATACTGTAGGTAGGGGTAAAGGATAGATAATAGACAGTAACAGCAGTATACTGTAGGTAGGGGTAAAGGATAGATAATAGACAGTAACAGCAGTATACTGTAGGTAGGGGTAAAGGATAGATAATAGACAGAAACAGCAGTATACTGTAGGTAGGGGTAAAGGATAGATAATAGACAGTAACAGCAGTATACTGTAGGTAGGGGTAAAGGATAGATAATAGACAGTAACAGCAGTATACTGTAGGTAGGGGTAAAGGATAGATAATAGACAGTAACAGCAGTATACTGTAGGTAGGGGTAAAGGATAGATAATAGACAGTAACAGCAGTATACTGTAGGTAGGGGTAAAGGATAGATAATAGACAGTAACAGCAGTATACTGTAGGTAGGGGTAAAGGATAGATAATAGACAGTAACAGCAGTATACTGTAGGTAGGGGTAAAGGATAGATAATAGACAGTAACAGCAGTATACTGTAGGTAGGGGTAAAGGATAGATAATAGACAGTAACAGCAGTATACTGTAGGTAGGGGTAAAGGAGAGATAATAGACAGTAACAGCAGTATACTGTAGGTAGGGGTAAAGGATAGATAATAGACAGTAACAGCAGTATACTGTAGGTAGAGGTAAAGGATAGATAATAGACAGTAACAGCAGTATACTGTAGGTAGAGGTAAAGGATAGATAATAGACAGTAACAGCAGTATACTGTAGGTAGGGGTAAAGGATAGATAATAGACAGTAACAGCAGTATACTGTAGGTAGGGGTAAAGGATAGATAATAGACAGTAACAGCAGTATACTGTAGGTAGGGGTAAAGGATAGATAATAGACAGTAACAGCAGTATACTGTAGGTAGGGGTAAAGGATAGATAATAGACAGTAACAGCAGTATACTGTAGGTAGGGGTAAAGGATAGATAATAGACAGTAACAGCAGTATACTGTAGGTAGGGGTAAAGGATAGATAATAGACAGTAACAGCAGTATACTGTAGGTAGGGGTAAAGGATAGATAATAGACAGTAACAGCAGTATACTGTAGCTAGGGGTAAAGTGACTAGACAACAGGATAGACAATAGACAGTAGCAGCAGCGTATGTGGTGAGTGGGAAAGTCAGGAGTCTGAAACTAGGAGATTTTGTGTAGTGACACAAATTATCCTTACCCCTCTGAAGACTCTAGCCACTTCCATGCCAGTCGGAAGAACTTAGATGTTTTATCTCTGAACACTTAAAGGCTGGTTTCTCCACTGACTGTTGGATAAGGGGAATCATGGGGTGTTAACAACACTCGTAGAGACTAAAGATCCTGACTGACAATGTGTCTAGCCTGAGACATGCTATTAAGTTATCCTGATACTCACACAACACCATTGTTTCAGCCACCCCTCTCTCTTTTCTCAGTGCCCCTCCCTTTTCTAAGTGCCCCTCCCTTTTCTCAGTGCCACTCCCTTTTCTAAGTGCCCCTCCCTTTTCTCAGTGCCACTCCCTTTTCTCAGTGCCACTCCCTTTTCTCAGTGCCCCTCCCTTTTCTCAGTGCCCCTCCCTTTTCTCAGTGCCCCTCCCTTTTCTCAGTGCCCCTCCCTTTTCTCAGTCTCCCTCCCTTTTCTCAGTGCCCCTCCCTTTTCTCAGTGCCCCTCCCTTTTCTCAGTGCCCCTCCCTTTTCTCAGTGCCCCTCCCTTTTCTCAGTGCTCCTCCCTATTCTCAGTCTCCCTCCCTTTTCTCAGTGCCCCTCCCTTTTCTCAGTGCCCCTCCCTTTTCTCAGTGCCCCTCCCTTTTCTCAGTGCCCCTCCCTTTTCTCAGTGCCCCTCCCTTTTCTCAGTGCTCTTCCCTATTCTCAGTCTCCCTCCCTTTTCTCAGTGCCCCTCCCTTTTCTCAGTGCCCCTCCCTTTTCTCAGTGCCCCTCCCTTTTCTCAGTCTCCCTCCCTTTTCTCAGTGCCCCTCCCTTTTCTCAGTGCCCCTCCCTTTTCTCAGTGCCCCTCCCTTTTCTCAGTGCTCTTCCCTATTCTCAGTCTCCCTCCCTTTTCTCAGTGCCCCTCCCTTTTCTCGGTGCCACTCCCTTTTCTCAGTGCCCCTCCCTTTTCTCAGTGCCCCTCCCTTTTCTCAGTGCCACTCCCTTTTCTAAGTGCCCCTCCCTTTTCTCAGTGCCACTCCCTTTTCTCGGTGCCACTCCCTTTTCTCAGTGCCCCTCCCTTTTCTCAGTGCCCCTCCCTTTTCTCAGTGCCCCTCCCTTTATTGACACAACTCTGTCCTACCCCAACCCCCCCCCCCCTTAAAAAGAACAATAAGTGTTCAAAAGTCAAACAAATAAAACAATACATCTCTAATGAAATGTACAATTATAAAACAAAGTGTACAACATGTAAAGAATGTAAAGCTCTCTTCCATAGTGCAATAGACATTTATCACCAAATACACCATATCAAAAGCATTTATCACAAAATACACCATATCAAAAGCATTTATCACAAAATACACCATATCAAAAGCATTTATCACAAAATACACCATATCAAAAGCATTTATCACAAAATACACAATATAAAGACATTTATAAAAAAAACAAGTAAGAAGTAAGTAATAATGCTCTGTGTGTTTATAGAGTAATGATAGAAATGGGTAATGCTCTGTGTGTTTATAGAGTAGTGATATAAATGGGTAATGCTCGGTGTGTTTATAGAGTAGTGATAGAAATGGGTAATGCTCTGTGTGTTTATAGAGTAGTGATTGAACTGGGTAATGCTCTGTGTGTTTATAGAGTAGTGATAGAAATGGGTAATGCTCTGTGTGTTTATAGAGTAGTGATAGACATGGGTAATGCTCTGTGTGTTTATAGAGTAGTGATAGAAATGGGTAATGCTCTGTGTGTTTATAGAATAGTGATAGAAATGGGTAATGCTCTGTGTGTTTATAGAGTAGTGATAGAAATGGGTAATGCTCTGTGTGTTTATAGAGTCGTGATATAAATGGGTAATGCTCTGTGTGTTTATAGAGTAGTGATAGACATGGGTAATGCTCTGTGTGTTTATAGAGTAGTGATATAAATGGGTAATGCTCTGTGTGTTTATAGAGTAGTGATAGAAATGGGTAATGCTCTGTGTGTTTATAGAGTAGTGATAGAAATGGGTAATGCTCTGTGTGTTTATAGATTAGTGATAGAAATGGGTAATGCTCTGTGTGTTTATAGAGTAGTGATA
>NC_034196.2:44286255-44296255 GCF_002021735.2 Oncorhynchus kisutch | reverse complement strand
TGCTAGTTAGCCTAAGCAGGTGCTGCCGGTAGAGGCATACGTTGTGTGTGCTAGCTAGCCTAAGCAGGTGCAGGTAGAGGAATACATTGTGTGTGCTAGCTAGCCTAAGCAGGTGCTGGTAGAGGAATACGTTGTGTGTGCTAGCTAGCCTAAGCAGGTGCTGCAGGTAGAGGAATATGTTGTGTGTGCTAGCTAGCCTAAGCAGGTGCTGCAGGTAGAGGAATACGTTGTGTGTGCTGGCTAGCCTAAGCAGGTGCAGGTAGAGGAATACGTTGTGTGTGCTAGCTAGCCTAAGCAGGTGCTGCAGGTAGAGGAATACGTTGTGTGTGCTAGCTAGCCTAAGCAGGTGCAGGTAGAGGAATACGTTGTGTGTGCTAGCTAGCCTAAGCAGGTGCTGCAGGTAGAGGAATACGTTGTGTGTGCTAGCTAGCCTAAGCAGGTGCTGCAGGTAGAGGAATACGTTGTGTGTGCTAGCTAGCCTAAGCAGGTGCTGCAGGTAGAGGAATACGTTGTGTGTGCTAGCTAGCCTAAGCAGGTGCAGGTAGAGGAATACGTTGTGTGTGCTAGTTAGCCTAAGCAGGTGCTGCCGGTAGAGGAATACGTTGTGTGTGCTAGCTAGCCTAAGCAGGTGCAGGTAGAGGAATACATTGTGTGTGCTAGCTAGCCTAAGCAGGTGCTGGTAGAGGAATACGTTGTGTGTGCTAGCTAGCCTAAGCAGGTGCTGCAGGTAGAGGAATATGTTGTGTGTGCTAGCTAGCCTAAGCAGGTGCTGCAGGTAGAGGAATACGTTGTGTGTGCTAGCTAGCCTAAGCAGGTGCAGGTAGAGGAATACGTTGTGTGTGCTAGCTAGCCTAAGCAGGTGCTGCAGGTAGAGGAATACGTTGTGTGTGCTAGCTAGCCTAAGCAGGTGCAGGTAGAGGAATACGTTGTGTGTGCTAGCTAGCCTAAGCAGGTGCTGCAGGTAGAGGAATACGTTGTGTGTGCTAGCTAGCCTAAGCAGGTGCTGCAGGTAGAGGAATACATTGTGTGTGCTAGCTAGCCTAAGCAGGTGCAGGTAGAGGAATACGTTGTGTGTGCTAGCTAGCCTAAGCAGGTGCTGCAGGTAGAGGAATACGTTGTGTGTGCTAGCTAGCCTAAGCAGGTGCTGCAGGTAGAGGAATACGTTGTGTGTGCTAGCTAGCCTAAGCAGGTGCTGCAGGTAGAGGAATACGTTGTGTGTGCTAGCTAGCCTAAGCAGGTGCAGGTAGAAGAATACGTTGTGTGTGCTAGCTAGCCTAAGCAGGTGCAGGTAGAAGAATACGTTGTGTGTGCTAGCTAGCCTAAGCAGGTGCAGGTAGAAGAATACGTTGTGTGTGCTAGCTAGCCTAAGCAGGTGCAGGTAGAAGAATACGTTGTGTGTGCTAGCTAGCCTAAGCAGGTGCAGGTAGAAGAATACGTTGTGTGTGCTAGCTAGCCTAAGCAGGTGCAGGTAGAAGAATACGTTGTGTGTGCTAGCTAGCCTAAGCGGGTAGCCAGGTGACAAAGCACTAGCACCTGTACTGCTGTCACACGCATGGCAAATGAACCACGGAGAAGTTTTCTATCTGTATCTCTAGTTACGCACTGTCTTTGTTTTATCTGATTAATGTTCTATTCAGGAAGCAGGTCGTTATTCCTGTTAATTCAGCACAGGATGTTTGTCTGCAGGGTGCAAATATTTTTGGTTTAGTTTTATTATGGAGATTTGTGGGGAAGGGTGGGGAGTTGGCAGGGGAATTAGCTGATAAGGATGACCCATAGAAGTCACCATTATGAGTGACAGTGAGTACACTGTCAGCTTAAAGTAAAGTCTAGGTTGATGCTTTATGTCTGACCTGCATTTGTATCAGTATATCATTCATTGTGTATAAAATAATTATATATTAATCACAGAGGGTTAATTTACAGCATAATCTAAATCATATCTGTCTTTCTACATAGACCATATTTTCTGTTTCTATAAAGCAAAGCTACAGTGTTGGTGTCTACTATTAGGCTGGTCTAGGGGAGATGTGTTGGTGTCTACTATTAGTCTGGTCTAGGGGAGATGTGTTGGTGTCTACTATTAGGCTGGTCTAGGCTGGTCTAGGGGAGATGTGTTGGTGTCTACTATTAGGCTGGTCTAGGGGAGATGTGTTGGTGTCTACCATTAGGCTGGTCTAGGGGAGATGTGTTGGTGTCTACCATTAGGCTGGTCCAGGGGAGATGTGTTGGTGTCTACCATTAGGCTGGTCTAGGCTGGTCTAGGGGAGATGTGTTGGTGTCTACTATTAGTCTGGTCTAGGGGAGATGTGTTGGTGTCTACTATTAGGCTGGTCTAGGGGAGATGTGTTGGTGTCTACCATTAGGCTGGTCTAGGCTGGTCTAGGGGAGATGTGTTGGTGTCTACCATTAGGCTGGTCTAGGGGAGATGTGTTGGTGTCTACCATTAGGCTGGTCTACTCTGGTCTAGGGGAGATGTGTTGGTGTCTACCATTAGGCTGGTCTAGGGGAGATGTGTTGGTGTCTACCATTAGGCTGGTCTACTCTGGTCTAGGGGAGATGTGTTGGTGTCTACCATTAGGCTGGTCTAGGGGAGATGTGTTGGTGTCTACCATTAGGCTGGTCTAGGCTGGTCTAGGGGAGATGTGTTGGTGTCTACTATTAGTCTGGTCTAGGGGAGATGTGTTGGTGTCTACTATTAGGCTGGTCTAGGGGAGATGTGTTGGTGTCTACCATTAGGCTGGTCTAGGCTGGTCTAGGGTAGATGTGTTGGTGTCTACCATTAGGCTGGTCTAGGGGAGATGTGTTGGTGTCTACCATTAGGCTGGTCTAGGGGAGATGTGTTGGTGTCTACCATTAGGCTGGTCTAGTCAGGTCTAGGGGAGATGTGTTGGTGTCTACCATTAGGCTGGTCTAGTCAGGTCTAGGGGAGATGTGTTGGTGTCTACCATTAGGCTGGTCTAGGCTGGTCTAGGGGAGATGTGTTGGTGTCTACCATTAGGCTGGTCTAGTCTGGTCTAGGGTAGATGTGTTGGTGTCTACCATTAGGCTGGTCTAGGGGAGATGTGTTGGTGTCTACCATTAGGCTGGTCTAGTCAGGTCTAGGGGAGATGTGTTGGTGTCTACCATTAGGCTGGTCTAGGCTGGTCTAGGGGAGATGTGTTGGTGTCTACTATTAGGCTGGTCTAGGGGAGATGTGTTGGTGTCTACTATTAGGCTGGTCTAGGGGAGATGTGTTGGTGTCTACTATTAGGCTGGTCTAGTCTGGTCTAGGGGAGATGTGTTGGTGTCTACCATTAGGCTGGTCTAGTCTGGTCTAGGGGAGATGTGTTGGTGTCTACTATTAGGCTGGTCTAGTCTGGTCTAGGGTAGATGTGTTGGTGTCTACCATTAGGCTGGTCTAGGGGAGATGTGTTGGTGTCTACCATTAGGCTGGTCTAGGGGAGATGTGTTGGTGTCTACCATTAGGCTGGTCTAGTCTGGTCTAGGGGAGATGTGTTGGTGTCTACTATTAGGCTGGTCTAGTCTGGTCTAGGGTAGATGTGTTGGTGTCTACCATTAGGCTGGTCTAGGGGAGATGTGTTGGTGTCTACCATTAGGCTGGTCTAGTCTGGTCTAGGGGAGATGTGTTGGTGTCTACTATTAGGCTGGTCTAGGGGAGATGTGTTGGTGTCTACTATTAGGCTGGTCTAGGGGAGATGTGTTGGTGTCTACCAATAGGCTGGTCTAGGAGAGATGTGTTGGTGTCTACCATTAGGCTGGTCTAGGCTGGTCTAGGGGAGATGTGTTGGTGTCTACTATTAGGCTGGTCTAGGGGAGATGTGTTGGTGTCTACTATTAGGCTGGTCTAGGGGAGATGTGTTGGTGTCTACTATTAGGCTGGTCTAGGGGAGATGTGTTGGTGTCTACTATTAGGCTGGTCTAGTCAGGTCTAGGGGAGATGTGTTGGTGTCTACCAATAGGCTGGTCTAGGGGAGATGTGTTGGTGTCTACCATTAGGCTGTTCTAGGGGAGATGTGTTGGTGTCTACCATTAGGCTGGTCTAGTCTGGTCTAGGGGAGATGTGTTGGTGTCTACCAATAGGCTGGTCTAGGGGAGATGTGTTGGTGTCTACCAATAGGCTGTTCTAGGGGAGATGTGTTGGTGTCTACCATTAGGCTGGTCTAGTCTGGTCTAGGGGAGATGTGTTGGTGTCTACCATTAGGCTGGTCTAGGGGAGATGTGTTGGTGTCTACCATTAGGCTGGTCTAGTCAGGTCTAGGGGAGATGTGTTGGTGTCTACCATTAGGCTGGTCTAGGGGAGATGTGTTGGTGTCTACTATTAGGCTGGTCTAGGGGAGATGTGTTGGTGTCTACCAATAGGCTGGTCTAGGAGAGATGTGTTGGTGTCTACCATTAGGCTGGTCTAGGCTGGTCTAGGGGAGATGTGTTGGTGTCTACTATTAGGCTGGTCTAGGGGAGATGTGTTGGTGTCTACCATTAGGCTGGTCTAGGGGAGATGTGTTGGTGTCTACCATTAGGCTGGTCTAGTCAGGTCTAGGGGAGATGTGTTGGTGTCTACCATTAGGCTGGTCTAGGGGAGATGTGTTGGTGTCTACCATTAGGCTGGTCTAGGGGAGATGTGTTGGTGTCTACCAATAGGCTGGTCTAGGAGAGATGTGTTGGTGTCTACCATTAGGCTGGTCTAGGCTGGTCTAGGGGAGATGTGTTGGTGTCTACTATTAGGCTGGTCTAGGGGAGATGTGTTGGTGTCTACCATTAGGCTGGTCTAGGGGAGATGTGTTGGTGTCTACCATTAGGCGGGTCTAGTCAGGTCTAGGGGAGATGTGTTGGTGTCTACCATTAGGCTGGTCTAGGGGAGATGTGTTGGTGTCTACCATTAGGCTGGTCTAGGGGAGATGTGTTGGTGTCTACCATTAGGCTGGTCTAGTCAGGTCTAGGGGAGATGTGTTGGTGTCTACCATTAGGCTGGTCTAGGGGAGATGTGTTGGTGTCTACTATTAGGCTGGTCTAGTCAGGTCTAGGGGAGATGTGTTGGTGTCTACCATTAGGCTGGTCTAGGGGAGATGTGTTGGTGTCTACCATTAGTCTGGTCTAGTCAGGTCTAGGGGAGATGTGTTGGTGTCTACTATTAGGCTGGTCTAGGGGAGATATGTTGGTGTCTACCATTAGGCTGGTCTAGTCTGGTCTAGGGGAGATGTGCTGATGTCTACCATTAGGCTGGTCTAGTCTGGTCTAGGGGAGATGTGTTGGTGTCTACCATTAGGCTGGTCTAGTCTGGTCTAGGGGATATGTGTTGGTGTCTACCATTAGGCTGGTCTAGTCAGGTCTAGGGGAGATGTGTTGGTGTCTACTATTAGGCTGGTCTAGTCTGGTCTAGGGGAGATGTGTTGGTGTCTACTATTAGGCTGGTCTAGTCTGGTCTAGGGGAGATGTGTTGGTGTCTACCATTAGGCTGGTCTAGTCTGGTCTAGGGGAGATGTGTTGGTGTCTACCTTTAGGCTGGTCTAGGGGAGATGTGTTGGTGTCTACCATTAGGCTGGTCTAGGGGAGATGTGCTGGTGTCTACCATTAGGCTGGTCTAGTCTGGTCTAGGGGAGATGTGTTGGTGTCTACCATTAGGCTGGTCTAGGGGAGATGTGTTGGTGTCGACCATTAGGCTGGTCTAGGGGAGATGTGCTGGTGTCTACCATTAGGCTGGTCTAGTCTGGTCTAGGGGAGATGTGTTGGTGTCTACCATGAGGCTGGTCTAGTCTGGTCTAGGGGAGATGTGTTGGTGTCTACCATTAGGCTGGTCTAGGGGAGATGTGTTGGTGTCTACCATTAGTCTGGTCTAGTCTGGTCTAGGGGAGATGTGTTGGTGTCGACCATTAGGCTGGTCTAGGGGAGATGTGCTGGTGTCTACCATTAGGCTGGTCTAGTCTGGTCTAGGGGAGATGTGTTGGTGTCTACCATGAGGCTGGTCTAGTCTGGTCTAGGGGAGATGTGTTGGTGTCTACCATTAGGCTGGTCTAGGGTAGATGTGTTGGTGTCTACCATTAGGCTGGTCTAGGGGAGATGTGTTGGTGTCTACCATTAGTCTGGTCTAGTCTGGTCTAGGGGAGATGTGTTGGTGTCTACCATTAGGCTGTTCTAGGGGAGATGTGTTGGTGTCTACCATTAGGCTGGTCTAGTCTGGTCTAGGGGAGATTTGTTGGTGTCTACCATTAGGCTGGTCTAGTCAGGTCTAGGGGAGATGTGTTGGTGTCTACCATTAGGCTGGTCTAGTCTGGTCTAGGGGAGATGTGTTGGTGTCTACCATTAGGCTGGTCTAGTCTGGTCTAGGGGAGATGTGTTGGTGTCTACCATTAGGCTGGTCTAGTCAGGTCTAGGGGAGATGTGTTGGTGTCTACCATTAGGCTGGTCTAGTCTGGTCTAGGGGAGATGTGTTGGTGTCTACCATTAGGCTGGTCTAGTCTGGTCTAGGGGATATGTGTTGGTGTCTACCATTAGGCTGGTCTAGTCTGGTCTAGGGGAGATGTGTTGGTGTCTACCATTAGGCTGGTCTAGTCAGGTCTAGGGGAGATGTGTTGGTGTCTACTATTAGGCTGGTCTAGTCTGGTCTAGGGGAGATGTGTTGGTGTCTACTATTAGTCTGGTCTAGTCAGGTCTAGGGGAGATGTGTTGGTGTCTACCATTAGGCTGGTCTAGTCAGGTCTAGGGGAGATGTGTTGGTGTCTACTATTAGGCTGTTCTATGGGAGATGTGTTGGTGTCTACCATTAGGCTGGTCTAGGGGAGATGTGTTGGTGTCTACCATTAGTCTGGTCTAGTCTGGTCTAGGGGAGATGTGTTGGTGTCTACTATTAGGCTGGTCTAGGTGAGATGTGTTGATGTCTACCAATAGGCTGGTCTAGGGGAGATGTGTTGGTGTCTACCATTAGGCTGGTCTAGTCTGGTCTAGGGGAGATGTGTTGGTGTCTACCATTAGGCTGGTCTAGTCAGGTCTAGGGGAGATGTGTTGGTGTCTACCATTAGGCTGGTCTAGGGGAGATGTGTTGGTGTCTACCATTAGTCTGGTATAGTCTGGTCTAGGGGAGATGTGTTGGTGTCTACTATTAGGCTGGTCTAGGGGAGATGTGTTGGTGTCTACCAATAGGCTGGTCTACTGGAGATGTGTTGGTGTCTACCATTAGGCTGGTCTAGGGGAGATGTGTTGGTGTCTACCATTAGGCTGGTCTAGGGGAGATGTGTTGGTGTCTACTATTAGGCTGGTCTAGGGGAGATGTGTTGGTGTCTACCATTAGGCTGGTATAGGGAGATGTGTTGGTGTCTACCATTAGTCTGGTCTAGTCTGGTCTAGGGGAGATGTGTTGGTGTCTACTATTAGGCTGGTCTAGGGGAGATGTGTTGGTGTCTACCAATAGGCTGGTCTAGGGGAGATGTGTTGGTGTCTACCATTAGGCTGGTCTAGGGGAGATGTGTTGGTGTCTACCATTAAGCTGGTCTAGTCTGGTCTAGGGGAGATGTGTTGGTGTCTACCATTAGGCTGGTCTAGTCTGGTCTAGGGGAGATTTGTTGGTGTCTACCATTAGGCTGGTCTAGTCAGGTCTAGGGGAGATTTGTTGGTGTCTACCATTAGGTTGGTCTAGGGGAGATGTGTTGGTGTCTACCATTAGGCTGGTCTAGTCAGGTCTAGGGGAGATGTGTTGGTGTCTACCATTAGTCTGGTCTAGTTTGGTCTAGGGGGGGTGTGCTGGTGTCTACCAACAGGCTGGTCTAGGGGAGATGTGTCGGTGTCTACCATTAGGCTGGTCTAGTCTGGTCTAGGGGAGATGTGCTGATGTCTACCATTAGGCTGGTCTAGTCTGGTCTAGGGGAGATGTGTCGGTGTCTACCATTAGGCTGGTCTAGTCAGGTCTAGGGGAGATGTGTTGGTGTCTACTATTAGGCTGGTCTAGGGGAGATGTGCTGTTGTCTACCATTAGGCTGGTCTAGTCTGGTCTAGGGGAGATGTGTTGGTGTCTACCATTAGGCTGGTCTAGGGGAGATGTGTTGGTGTCTACCATTAGGCTGGTCTAGTCTGGTCTAGGGGAGATGTGTTGGTGTCTACCATTAGGCTGGTCTATTCTGGTCTAGGGGAGATGTGTTGGTGTCTACCAATAGGCTGGTCTAGTCTGGTCTAGGGGAGATGTGCTGGTGTCTACCATTAGGCTGGTCTAGGGGAGGTGCGCTGGTGGGGAGTGACCTAGAGGCCCACCATGATGAGGGGAGTGGCCTAGAGGCCCACCATGATGATGGGAGTGGCCTAGAGGTCCACCATGATGAGGAGGAGGTGCCTAGAGGCCCACCATGATGGGGGGAGTGGCCTAGAGGCCCACCATGAGGCGAGGGGGGAGTGGCCTAGAGGCCCACCATGATGCAAGAGGGGAGTGTCCTAGAGGCCCACCATGATGCGAGGGGGGAGTGGCCTAGAGGCACACCATGATTGGGGGAGTGGTCTAGAGGCCCACCATGATGGGGGGAGTGGCCTATAGGCCCACCATGATCTGAGGGGGGAGTGGCCTAGAGGCCCACCATGATGGGGGGGAGTGGCCTAGAGGCCCACCAATGCCTTCCATCCTCTCTTTTCTCTCAACCCCCTCCCATCTTCCCTCCACAGTCATCTCCTTTCCCCCCGTCCATCACCTCATTCTAACCTACTTAACAGGTGTTAGCAGTGCGGCAACCCCCTCCTGCGTTAGGGGTCAGGGTTTGATGGTCGGGGGTCTTCTCTCTCCTCTGTCCATCTCACCCGCCCCACTGTCCCCAGGAGCTCCATGTCCACCTCCATGATCAGGGGCACACTCCGTCACAGTTCTCCCCGCCAAACGCCGTCCGCCTCCGGGGGGGTGGGGGTGGAGGGGGGGGGGGGCAGTGCCAAGGTCGTGCCCTGGCGCTCCGCTGGCAGTGCCCAGACTACACAAGTAGGGCTGAGGAGGAGCGGAGAGGAGAAAGGAGGAGAAGAGGACAGGAGGGGGAGCGGAGAGGAGAGAGGAGGCACGGTAGGGGGGCCCCACTTCCATCAACTAATGGGTTGGTCCCAAATGTCATCCTATATTGCACTTCTACCCTCCCAGGTCTGGTCTAAAGTAGTGCACTATAAAGGGAAAAGGGTGCCTTTTGGGACATTGGCCCTGAACTCACCTCTGTGAGCTGTACTGAGCAGGGGCCTGGCACAGTTCTTTAGGGGTACTATAGCTGCTTTGATCTCACTTTGCCCCCCAGAGAGAGAGGGGCAACCAGGACTGACCTCTAGTCATCATGCTATTAGACAGAGAGAGAGGGGCAACCAGGACTGACCTCTAGTCATCATGCTATTAGACAGAGAGAGAGGTCAACTAGCCTCTAGTCATCATGCTATTAGACAGAGAGAGAGGTCAACTAGCCTCTAGTCATCATGCTATTAGACAGAGAGAGAGAGGTCAACTAGCCTCTAGTCATCATGCTATTAGACAGAGAGAGAGGTCAACTAGCCTCTAGTCATCATGCTATTAGACAGAGAGAGAGGTCAACTAGCCTCTAGTCATCATGCTATTAGACAGAGAGAGAGAGGTCAACTAGCCTCTAGTCATCATGCTATTAGACAGAGGTCAACTAGCCTCTAGTCATCATGCTATTAGACAGAGAGAGAGGTCAACTAGCCTCTAGTCATCATGCTATTAGACAGAGAGAGAGAGGTCAACTAGCCTCTAGTCATCATGCTATTAGACAGAGGTCAACTAGCCTCTAGTCATCATGCTATTAGACAGAGAGAGAGGTCAACTAGCCTCTAGTCATCATGCTATTAGACAGAGAGAGAGAGGTCAACTAGCCTCTAGTCATCATGCTATTAGACAGAGGTCAACTAGCCTCTAGTCATCATGCTATTAGACAGAGAGAGAGGTCAACTAGCCTCTAGTCATCATGCTATTAGACAGAGAGAGAGGTCAACTAGCCTCTAGTCATCATGCTATTAGACAGAGAGAGAGAGGTCAACTAGC
>NC_034196.2:44263755-44273755 GCF_002021735.2 Oncorhynchus kisutch | reverse complement strand
CACATGCCCCTCAGATTTTGTTGTTGCTAAACTTCATTTTTATGCCCACATTTTATCATAATTATTCTAAAAATATATTTCAGCTGTATTTTTCAGAGTGACTTGCAAAGACTACCCCCCCTCCGCCCCCCTCCGCTAGATATTCTAGTGTGTGCAGACAGTATCATCAGTCGAAGGAAGAGCGAGACTGTAGAGTGACACACGGGATTAGATTCAATTTCTTTTTTACCTAGCAATTTTCTGAAGTTGATTTCAGCTGGTCAGTTAGATAGACTCTCAACTTCATAACTAGCTACCGAAACATTTCAGACCATCAAAGCAAGTTAGAGTAGCTTGTTTTAGTTGGCATGGTTGTTGGCAAGGTTGGTAGACTTTAGAAAAGCAAGCAATTACCTAAATGAATAAAACATTCCTTTCAATTTATTACCACGATTTGATTTTTATTTAAAAATACAAAACAAAAAAAAGATTTAAAAAAAGAAAATACCGTATATAGTTTCTTTAAAAAATAAGCACCAGTTGGGAGGTTAAAGACAGCTTAGATATGCAGAAAAATACTTGTTTTAAATGTAATCTGGCACCTTCTGTTAATATAATGATATGTGTGTATTCATATTTCTGCCATGATATGTGCTTGTATTGATGATGTGTGGTATGATCCCATGCACTACTGTCCTAATGTGGAGGTAATAACCTGGACACGGTTAGTGCATTAGATTGAGATGTGTGGTATGATCCCATGCACTACTGTCCTAATGTGGAGGTAATAACCTGGACACGGTTAGTGCATTAGATTGAGATGTGTGGTATGATCCCATGCACTACTGTCCTAATGTGGAGGTAATAACCTGGACACGGTTAGTGCATTAGATTGAGATGTGTGGTATGATCCCATGCACTACTGTCCTAATGTGGAGGTAATAACCTGGACACGGTTAGTGCATTAGATTGAGATGTGTGATTTATTAAAGCAGAATGAAACCCTCATTAAACTGGCATTCGAACGGATAAAAGGGGTATTCTTAGATAACTTGCAGTTGGGTTGCGTGTGATTTGTGCCCCTCTAAAAAATTATGGGTGCGTCACGGTTTTATGCATGTGTTGTGTGTGACTGCTTCCCTGCTACCCCCGCTGCAGCATGGCACGGCATGGCAGCGCCCGCTCCCTTTGTTATACACCCCAGCGTCTGACACCAGAAGGAGATCAATCAAATCAAATCAAATGTATTTATATAGCCCTTCGTACATCAGCTGATATCTCAAAGTGCTGTACAGAAACCCAGCCTAAAACCCCAAACAGCAAGCAATGCAGGTGTAGAAGCACGGTGGCTAGGAAAAACTCCCTAGAAAGGCCAATACCTAGGAAGAAACCTAGAGAGGAACCAGGCTATGTGGGGTGGCCAGTCCTCTTCTGGTGGGTGCCGGGTGGAGATTATAACAACATGGCCAAGATGTTCAACTGTTCATAAATGACCAGTTGTAGATTATAACAGAACATAGCCAAGATGTTCAACTGTTCATAAATGACCAGCAGTAGATTATAACAGAACATAGCCAAGATGTTCAACTGTTCATAAATGACCAGCAGTAGATTATAACAGAACATAGCCAAGATGTTCAACTGTTCATAAATGACCAGCAGTAGATTATAACAGAACATAGCCAAGATGTTCAACTGTTCATAAATGACCAGCAGTAGATTATAACAGAACATAGCCAAGATGTTCAACTGTTCATAAATGACCAGCAGTAGATTATAACAGAACATAGCCAAGATGTTCAACTGTTCATAAATGACCAGCAGTAGATTATAACAGAACATAGCCAAGATGTTCAACTGTTCATAAATGACCAGCAGTAGATTATAACAGAACATAGCCAAGATGTTCAACTGTTCATAAATGACCAGCAGTAGATTATAACAGAACATAGCCAAGATGTTCAACTGTTCATAAATGACCAGCAGTAGATTATAACAGAACATAGCCAAGATGTTCAACTGTTCATAAATGACCAGCAGTAGATTATAACAGAACATAGCCAAGATGTTCAACTGTTCATAAATGACCAGCAGTAGATTATAACAGAACATAGCCAAGATGTTCAACTGTTCATAAATGACCAGCAGTAGATTATAACAGAACATAGCCAAGATGTTCAACTGTTCATAAATGACCAGCAGTAGATTATAACAGAACATAGCCAAGATGTTCAACTGTTCATAAATGACCAGCAGTAGATTATAACAGAACATAGCCAAGATGTTCAACTGTTCATAAATGACCAGCAGTAGATTATAACAGAACATAGCCAAGATGTTCAACTGTTCATAAATGACCAGCAGTAGATTATAACAGAACATAGCCAAGATGTTCAACTGTTCATAAATGACCAGCAGGGTCCAATAATAATAAGGCTGAACAGTTTGGTATAATTCTTATCAGAAGGAAAATGTTAGCCGTATTCATATGTGGGTATATTTTCGGATACAGAGGCCTTGTTTTTAGTTTAATGCACAGCGAGGTGTAATCCCAGGAGGAGAGGAGGACTGGACAGAAGGCTATGGGGGGGGAGGGGGGGTACGCTCTGTTTCAGACCACTGCAGTTCAACTCCAAAGAATGATAAGGCGATAGGTGCGACTTTGTGTTTTCGTGTGCCAGCGGTCTCTGGGTGACAGGGAGATAGGTGCGGCTTGTGTAGCCACGATATCTAGCGTGCCACAGTATTTGTTGTGCCACCGGTGCCCAGCGTGTGGTGATGTGGCTCTGGGGCTGAGTGTTACCCTGGCCTTGGGGCTGAGTGTTACCCTGGCTCTGGGGCTGAGCGTTACCCTGGCTCTGGGGCTGAGTGTTACCCTGGCTCTGGGGCTGAGTGTTACCCTGGCTCTGGGGCTGAGTGTTACCCTGGGGCTGAGTGTTGCTCTGGGGCTGAGTGTTACCCTGGGGCTGAGTGTTACCCTGGGGCTGAGTGTTACCCTGGGGCTGAGTGTTGCCCTGGGGCTGAGTGTTACCCTGGGGCTGAGTGTTGCCCTGGGGCTGAGTGTTGCCCTGGGGCTGAGTGTTACCCTGGCTCTGGGGCTGAGTGTTACCCTGGGGCTGAGTGTTGCCCTGGGGCTGAGTGTTACCCTGGGGCTGAATGTTACCCTGGGGCTGAGTGTTACCCTGGGGCTGAGTGTTGCCCTGAGGCTGAGTGTTACTCTGGCCCTGGGGCTGAGTGTTGCTCTGGGGCTGAGTGTTGCCCTGGGGCTGAGTGTTACCCTGGGGCTGAGTGTTGCCCTGGGGCTGAGTGTTACCCTGGGGCTGAGTGTTACCCTGGGGCTGAGTGTTGCTCTGGGGCTGAGTGTTGCTCTGGGGCTGAGTGTTGCCCTAGCTCTGGGGCTGAGTGTTTCCCTGGGGCTGAGTGTTACCCTGGGGCTGAGTGTTGCTCTGGGGCTGAGTGTTACCCTGGGGCTGAGTATTACCCTGGGGCTGAGTGTTACCCTGGGGCTGAGTGTTGCTCTGGGGCTGAGTGTTACCCTGGGGCTGAGTGTTACCCTGGGGTTGAGTGTTGCCCTGGCTCTGGGGCTGAGTGTTGCCCTGGGGCTGAGTGTTGCCCTGGGACTGAGTGTTACCCTGGGGCTGAGTGTTACCCTGGCTCTGGGGCTGAGTGTTGCTCTGGGGCTGAGAGGTACTCTGGCTCTGGGGCTGAGTGTTACCCTGGCCTTGGGGCTGAGTGTTACCCTGGCTCTGGGACTGAGTGTTGCTCTGGGGCTGAGTGTTACCCTGGCTCTGGGGCTGAGTGTTACCCTGGCCTTAGGGCTGAGTGTTACCCTGGCTCTGGGGCTGAGTTTTGCTCTGGGGTTGAGTGTTACCCTGGGGCTGAGTGTTGCCCTAGGGCTGAGTGTTACCCTGGGGCTGAGTGTTGCCCTGGGGCTGAGTGTTACCCTGGGGCTGAGTGTTGCCCTGGGGCTGAATGTTACCCTGGGGATGAGTGTTACCCTGGCTCTGGGGCTGAGTGTTACCCTGGCCTTGGGGCTCAGTGTTACCCTGGCTCTGGGGCTGAGCGTTGCTCTGGGGCTGAGTGTTACCCTGGCTCTGGGGCTGAGTGTTACCCTGGCATTGGGGCTGAGTGTTGCTCTGGGGCTGAGTGTTACCCTGGCTCTGGGGCTGAGTGTTACCCTGGGGCTGAGTGTTACCCTGGCCTTGGGGCTGAGTGTTGCTCTGGGGCTGAGTGTTACCCTGGCTCTGGGGCTGAGTGTTACCCTGGGGCTGAGTGTTACCCTGGCTCTGGGGCTGAGTGTTACCCTGGCTCTGGGGCTGAGTGTTACCCTGGCCTTGGGGCTCAGTGTTACCCTGGCTCTGGGGCTGAGCGTTGCTCTGGGGCTGAGTGTTACCCTGGCTCTGGGGCTGAGTGTTACCCTGGCATTGGGGCTGAGTGTTGCTCTGGGCTGAGTGTTACCCTGGCTCTGGGGCTGAGTGTTACCCTGGGGCTGAGTGTTACCCTGGCCTTGGGGCTGAGTGTTGCTCTGGGGCTGAGTGTTACCCTGGGGCTGAGTGTTACCCTGGCTCTGGGGCTGAGTGTTACCCTTGCTCTGGGGCTGAGTGTTACCCTGGCTCTGGCTGAGCCTGCCTCTGTGTGGAACAGGATCCCCCCACTGACCTGGTGGTTGGGCCTGGTCCAGGGTTTTGGGTTAGGTCTAGCCCCCATCCAGTACCCTCTCTGGCCCCCCATTAGACCCCTCAGAGCCACCGTGCCAGGCTTGGTCCTACCCTCTCCCTGGCCCCACATTAGACCCCTCAGAGCCACCGTGCCAGGCTTGGTCCTCACCCTCTCCCTGGCCCCCCCAATAGACCCCTGAGAGCCACCGTGCCAGGCTTGGTCCTACCCTCTCCCTGGCCCCACATTAGACCCCTCAGAGCCACCGTGCCAGGCTTGGTCCTCACCCTCTCCCTGGCCCCCCCAATAGACCCCTGAGAGCCACCGTGCCAGGCTTGGTCCTCACCCTCTCCCTGGACCCCCAATAGACCCCTCAGAGCCACAGTGCCAGGCTTGGTCCTTACCCTCTCTCTGGCCCCCCAATATACCCCTCAGAGCCACAGTGCCAGGCTTGGTCCTCACCCTGTCCCTGGCCCCCCAATAGACCCCTCAGAGCCACCGTGCCAGGCTTGGTCCTCACCCTCGCCCTGGCCCCCTAATAGACCCCTCAGAGCCACCGTGCCAGGCTTGGTCCTCACCCTCTCTCTGGCCCCCCAATAGACCCCTCAGAGCCACCGTGCCAGGCTTGGTCCTCACCCTCTCTCTGGCCCCCCAATAGACCCCTCAGAGCCACTGTGCCAGGCTTGGTCCTCACCCTCTCCCTGCCCCTCTGTCTCCAGGGCTACTTCTTCTCATAAAGAGAGTCTTTGAAGAGTCGTTACGAATAACGACGCATTTACTGCCGTGCCGCTCGCTACCTCTGCCAACTTTCTGTCTTAATCCAAAGGGCATTTTCAATTGGGTGGGGGGGGGGGGGTAGCGGGGGGGAGGGGTGGGAGAGAGGGGTAGTGGGTTAGGCCTCAGCTTGGAGTCCACACGTACACACACACATGCTCCACTCAGAGTATTACGGAGCTAGCCGGATGCTGCGCCAATGAGAAGCTCTTACAATTGAGGTTTTAAACCTCTTCAAACAGAGAGGGGGGGGGGGGTTTAGTGAGAGGGAAATCCCTCAAGACAACAACAGTTTTGTATGGATGCAAAAAAACGTAATTAATATTCCCCTTAAGGATAAATACTTTTAGAAAATATGTCTGGCTTCCCCCCATCTCTTTGTCTGACTGAAATGTTCTGCTGGCAAGATGCAGGGCTATAAATAATCTTCTCTGAAGGTGTATCCTAACGTCTAATTAACTCTACTGTAGCTTACTGTAATACACTGGACAGCAATACACTCTACTGTAATACACTGGACAGTAATACACTCTACTGTAGCTTACTGTAATACACTGGACAGTGATAAACTCTACTGTAGCTTACTGTAATACACTGGACAGTAATACACTCTACTGTAATACACTGGACAGTAATACACTCTACTGTAGCTTACTGTAATACACTGGACAGTAATACACTCTACTGTAATACACTGGACAGTAATGCACTCTACTGTAGCTTACTGTAATACACTGGACAGTAATACACTCTACTGTAATACACTGGACAGTAATACACTCTACTGTAGCTTACTGTAATACACTGGACAGTAATACACTCTACTGTAGCTTACTGTAATACACTGGACAGTAATGCACTCTACTGTAGCTTACTGTAATACACTGGACAGTAATACACTCTACTGTAGCTTACTGTAATACACTGGACAGCAATACACTCTACTGTAATACACTGGACAGTAATACACTCTACTGTAGCTTACTGTAATACACTGGACAGTAATACACTCTACTGTAATACACTGGACAGCAATACACTCTACTGTAATACACTGGACAGCAATACACTCTACTGTAGCTTACTGTAATACACTGGACAGTGATAAACTCTACTGTAGCTTACTGTAATACACTGGACAGTAATACACTCTACTGTAATACACTGGACAGTAATGCACTCTACTGTAGCTTACTGTAATACACTGGACAGTAATACACTCTACTGTAATACACTGGACAGTAATGCACTCTACTGTAGCTTACTGTAATACACTGGACAGTAATACACTCTACTGTAATACACTGGACAGTAATACACTCTACTGTAGCTTACTGTAATACACTGGACAGTAATACACTCTACTGTAGCTTACTGTAATACACTGGACAGTAATGCACTCTACTGTAGCTTACTGTAATACACTGGACAGTAATAAACTCTACTGTAATACACTGGACAGTAATACACTCTACTGTAACTTACTGTACTACACTGGAGAGTAATACACTCTACTGTAGCTTACTGTAATATACTGGACACTAATACACTCTACTGTAATACACTGGACAGTAATACACTCTACTGTAGCTTACTGTAATACACTGGACAGTAATGCACTCTACTGTAGCTTACTGTAATACACTGGACAGTACTACACTCTACTGTAATACACTGGACAGTACTACACTCTACTGTAGCTTACTGTAATACACTGGACAGTACTACACTCTACTGTAATACACTGGCCTGTAATACACTCTACTGTAGCTTACTGTAATACACTGGAGAGTAAATACACTCTACTGTAGCTTACTGTAATACACTGGACAGTAATAAACTCTACTGTAATACACTGGACAGTAATACACTCTACTGTAGCTTACTGTAATACACTGGACAGTAATACACTCTACTGTAATGCACTGGACAGTAACATACTCTATTTCACAGGGTGAGTGTCTGTGCGTACATCAGAATGTGTGTATGTATGTGTGCTAAGCCCTCTTTGTGATTGTGTCTAAACTAAATGAGTTGGTGTTTTAGGAACAGATGTTTCCTCTGTCAGACAGTGTAAAGCTTTTAGGTAACAGGATCTCGTACCCTGTGTGTGTGTGTGTGTGTGTGTGTGTGTGTGTGTGTGTGTGTGTGTGTGTGTGTGTGTGTGTGTGTGTGTGTGTGTGTGTGTGTGTGTGTGTGTGTGTGTGTGTGTGCGTGTGCACGTGCGTGTGTGTGTGTCATGACATGACTCAGAGTTTTCCGGTTATGGCATAAATCAGCCAAATCTTAATATTTGAGTCGTTTCCTGGACGTTAATTCTCCTGACCTGCTACGTTAATTCTCCTGACCTGCTACGTTAATTCTCCTGACCTGCTACGTTAATTCTCCTGACTTGCTACGTTAATTCTCCTGACCTGCTACGTTAATTCTCCTGACCTGCTACATTAATTCTCCTGACCTGCTACGTTAATTCTCCTAACCTGCTACGTTAATTCTCCTGACCTGCTACGTTAATTCTCCTGACCTGCTACGTTAATTCTCCTAACCTGCTACGTTAATTCTCCTGACCTGCTACGTTAATTCTCCTGACCTGCTACGTTAATTCTCCTAACCTGCTACGTTAATTCTCCTGACCTGCTACGTTAATTATCTTGACCTGCTACGTTAATTCTCCTGACCTGCTACGTTAATTCTCCTGACCTGCTACGTTAATTATCTTGACCTGCTACGTTAATTCTCCTGACCTGCTACGTTAATTCTCCTGACCTGCTACGTTAATTCTCCTGACCTGCTACGTTAATTCTCCTAACCTGCTACGAGTTGTCTTCTTCTTCTCTTGTTTTCATGTTCCATTTATTTCTTGTTGGATCAACCTGATTTATCTACTCACAATGGACTTTGTTGTCATTTTTACTAGTTAGGTCCTACTCTGAGAGAAAATACATTTGTTTTATGGGTGACAACTGGTGTGTAAGGCTACCAGTTCTGTTGGGCACCGAATATAGTTTCATTTCCTTTACCCTCTGTGATAAAGATGGCTCCAAAGAACATGGCTGACATTTTACAGTCTCCCAACCAATTGCATTTTGTGTGCATAATGTTGTTGCTACCGTCTCTTATGGCCGAAAATAACTTCTGGACATCAGAACTGTGACAGCGGACTGGAAGAAGCGTTTTCCTGTCATGAGTCAGACGAGAAGGATATACTGCTCTCCCGGGAACAGGTTCAAATCCCCGTCATTTACCTCGCCTGAGGTAGAGTACCTTATGATAAGCTGTAGACCACACTATCTACCAAGAGAGTTCTCATCTGTATAATTCATAGCCGTCTATTTACCACCACAAAGCGAAGCTGGCACTAAGACCGCTCTCAACCAACTCTTTAAGGCCATAAGCAAAGAAGAAAATGCTCACCCAGAAGCGGCGCTCCTAGTGGCCAGGGACTTTAATGCAGGCAAACTTTCAGTTTTACCAAATTTTTACCAGCATGCCACGTGCAACCAGGGGGGTGGGGGGAAACTATAGACCACCTTTACTCCACACACAGAGATGCATACAAAGCTCTCCCCCGCCCTCCATTTGGCAAATCTGACCACAATTCTATCCTCCTGATTTCGGCTTACAAGCAAAAACTAATGTAGGAAGTACCAGTGACTCGCTCAATACAGAAGTGGTTAGATGACGCGGATGCAACACTATAGGACTGTTTTGCTAGCACAGACTGGAATATGTTCCTGGGATTCATCCAATGGCATTGAGGACTACACCAACTCAGTCATCGTCTTAATCAATAAGTGCATCGATGACATCATCCCCACAGTGACTGTACGTACATATCCCAACCAGAAGCCATGGATTACAGGCAACATTCTCATCGAGCGAAAGGCTAGAGCTGCCGCTTTCAAGGAGCGGGAAACTAATCCGGACGCTTATAAGAAATCCCGCTATGCCCTCAGACGAACCATCAAACAAGTGTCAATACAGGATTAAGATTGAATCCTACAACACCGGCTCTGACGCTCGTCGGATGTGGCAAGTCTTGAAAACTATTATGGACTACAAAGGGAAACCCAGACACGAGCTGCCCAGTGATGTGAGCCTACCAGACGAGCAAAATGCCTTTTATGCTCGCTTCGAGGCAAGCAACACTGAAGCATTCCCGAGAGCACCATCTGTTCGGGATGACTGTGTGATAACACTCTCGGTAGCCGATGTGAACAAAACCTTTAAACAGGTCAACATTCACAAAGCCGCTGGGCCAGATGGATTACCAGGACATGTACTCAAAGCATGTGCGGATCAACTGTCAAGTCTCTTCACTGACATTTTCAACCTCTTCCTGACCGAGTCTGTAATACCTACATGTTTCAAGCAGACCACCATAGTACACTGACATTTTAAACCTCTCCCTGACCGAGACTGTAATACCTACATGTTTCAAGCAGACCACCATAGTCCCTGGGCCCAAGGACGTGATGGTAACCTGCCTAAATGACTACCGCCCCATGGCACTCATGTCGGTAGCCTTGAAGTGCTTTGAAAGGCTGGTCATGGCTCACATCAATAGCATCCTCCCGGAAACCCTAGACCC
>NC_034196.2:44241255-44256255 GCF_002021735.2 Oncorhynchus kisutch | reverse complement strand
GGGGATATACATGGTGAGGGATATACATGGAGGGGGATATACATGGAGGGGGATATACATGGTGGGGGATATACATGGTGAGGGATATACATGGAGGGGGATATACATGGTGGGGGATATATATGGAGGAGGTTATATATGGGGATATACATGGGGCATATATATGGGGGATATACTGTATGGGGGATATTGGGATCCAGGACCAGTAGAGAACTGAGTCTGGAGGGGGATATGCATGGGGTGGGGGGGTTAATGTCTCTTGTGTGTTTGCATGTGGGAAGCGTTTGGACATTCACTCTGCCTAAACACTACCAAGTAACAGTCTTCTAGATATCTGCAAACAGCCTAACCAGGTCCTGTCCTCCTAGGCTAGCTATTAGAAGCCAACTTCTTTCACCAATTAGCTTCAGCCGGCTGGTGTGTGACCGTGGCAAAATTGGCTTGACTTTGGATAGCCTCTCTCTGGGGATAGTTAGGGACCGTCAATATAGTACATTACAATGTAAAATGGGACAATATTTTATCTTAGTTGTCACATTAAATGCTTTCAATATTTCCAGATGAATTTAAAACATATATAGTTGGTTTTAGTTTTTTAAAGTCATTTGAAATTTGGAGCTATTGATCGTTTTCTATATTTTCCCTGAACAAAAATATAAACGCAACATGCAACAATTTTGTTGATGTTACTGAGTTACAGTTCATATGAGGAAATCAGTCAATTTAAATAAATTCATTAGGCCATAATCTGTGGATTTCACATGACTGGGAATACAGATATGCATCTGTTGGTCACAGATACCTTAAAAAAACTGGCCAATAGGCCTCAGGATCTTGTCACGGTAGTTTTGTGCATTAACATTGCCATCGATAAATTGCCTTTTGTGTTCATTGTCCGTAGCTTAGGACCTGCCCATACCATAACCCCACCACCACCATGGGGCACTCTGTTCACAACGTTGACATCAGAAAACCGCTCACCCACATGACGCCATACACGCGGTCTGCAGTTAGTGAGGTGAACACAGGGAGTTAGCAGTGTTTAACAGGGAGTTAGCAGTGTTTAACAGGGAGTTAGCAGTGTTTAACAGGGAGTTAGCAGTGTTTAACAGTGAGTTAGCAGTGTTTAACAGTGAGTTAGCAGTGTTTTACAGGGAGTTAGCAGTGTTCAACAGGGAGTTAGCAGTGTTTTACAGGGAGTTAGCAGTGTTTTACAGGGCAGCTCTGGGGAGTTAGCAGTGTTCAACAGGGAGTTAGCAGTGTTTTACAGGGAGTTAGCAGTGTTTTACAGGGAGTTAGCAGTGTTCAACAGGGAGTTAGCAGTGTTTTACAGGTCAGCTCTGGGGAGTTAGCAGTGTTTAACAGGGCGTTATTAGCCTTTTTCAATAAGGCTATTTGTACAGCAGTAAATACCATTTAGCTGACACTTTTATCCAAAGTGACGTACATTTATCCATGCATACATTTTACATAAACAGGGCCCCAGGGGGATTCGATCCCACAATCCTGGCACGTGCCATGCTCTACCAACTGAGCCACAGAAGACCACAGTGTGGAGCAGTAGGGGAAAATGCATGGTTTAGGCACAGAGGGATGGGGTAGTCTGGAACCGTGGAGGGACAGGGAAGGGTTTGGCTCGTCGGTTGTGAGCTGTGTTATTACCTAATAACATTAGTCCTTTTCTGCTATACACGCTCACAAAATCCTTTTACCGAGGCCTTCCCCTCTGTTTGTTTTCTCTCTTCTTTTCTTGCCCTACCTCTTCTATGTTACAAGAAGTCTGCTATCGCTGGTCTCCCCCTTTTTGTCTTTCTAAGTGTCCCCCTTTGCATGCCCCCCCCCCCCGATTTCGTAGTTTGAATCGAGAACGCGACGATAAGTGTTTGAGTTCGCCTCGCAGTGCATTGGTACCAAGCCAATTAGTAGATAGCATTCAATCCAAGTAGATAGCATTCACTTTGCAACGAACATAGCTGATTTTGTCTTTGTTGTGCTCTCAGTGCTCTCATCAAATCCCACACACACACACACACACACACACCCCTCCCAACACACTCCTCACCAGTGCTTGCCTTGCGATGAAAGAAGTGCAGTCGGTCCGTTAGACTATGTTAACAGGAATTTACAAATAACGTTATGCTATAGAGACCTCTGATTATTCACTGTTAAGGGTTCATACACATGTTCAACATTTTCATGACTATTATTATTATAGCCGATATATATATATCTATAAATAAATAAAAAATTATCATTATTGACACTGGAAGTTTGCTGTGTCTGATCCCATGTCGGCCTACTCTCTCCTGCCCTTGTGCCCTTGATCAAGGCACTTAAGTCACATGTTATCAACGTGTGGTCAAACCCTTCACCTGTCGTGCTCCTGGGTGTGCAGGCTTGGCTTTTGAAACATTCCAAGTCTGCTTATCAAGTTCCTGTTGAGCAGTTGGATGTTTAGGCTACCATGTGGTTAGAGCAAGGTAGGAACAAAAGCCTGCACACCCAGTGTAGTTATCCTGGATGATGGTTGCCACCTTTGATCTAAAATATAGCAAATTTACATACAAATGCTTTTGTCTTTATACAAATATTGGCTGATATGTATATTTTTTAAGTGATTTGATAATATTTAAAAGTGTGCCTTCATGACTTACATTAACAACAATGACTAATTTGACAACTTGGAACCACTACAGTAAGGTAACAGCCAAATAGCTTCATTTTCATCAAAAAAACTAAAGAAATACAACTCTATTTGGCTAGCAGCCACATATGTAAATGAGCTACCAAATGAAAAAGTCTTAGGTTTAGGCCATAATATTTCTAACTGTTTAGGCCATAATATTTCTAACTGTTTAGGCATCATGGAAAGAATGTAGCCAGTTACATTTCCTAATGTTTTTCGCTTAAAGTTAATCTGGCCTTTTATCGTTGAAAAGTAGGCTGGCTACACCGATTAAACTCCCAGAGAACAGTAGGCTGGCTACACCGATAAAACTCCCAGAGAACAATAGGCTGGCTACACCGATAAAGCGCCGGGAGAAAAGTAGGCTGGCTACACAGATAAAACTCCCGGAGAACAGTAGGCTGGCTACAAGTAATCTGGCATCATGGAGAAAAGTACCGGAGAACAGTGTGTCTGAATTAATAAGGAGACGGGGCATCATATAGTGTTAGCTTTCTGCCTTGTTTGAGAAGTCTAAGTGCTTTTGATGAGTTATCTGTACAGCTGCCACCTCTATCTTGATTTCCTTGCCTTTTTACTCCTCTCCGTTCTCGGGTCCGTCCGCTCCTCTCCCCATCAGGCTCGTTGCCCTAGCGACTCCAGACTCCACAGAGACACAGCGGGTAGACATGCTGCTCCAGAGCCACTCACTGTTCTTCTTTCAGTAAAACATGCATCAAAACGCTCTTCATTTGCACAATGTCTCTCGTTCACATTTGCTTGTAAATGTCCAAACTCATCAAAAAATACATAGTTATAGATGTGGAACTTTATAAGCTGGTTTGCCTGTCTTTGCAATTCGTTTATTTTTTTTGTTTCCGCTCGTTAGTATATTTAGCTAGCACCCTCCATGGAAATTTGCTATTACTTGTGCTAATTTTGTTAGCATTCCTTTTCACCCCCCCCCCCCCCTTGTGTACTAAACCGGTAATACCGTATGTCCTCGGATGAGAGAAGGACGGTGTGACGATATGAAACTCTGGATACAGCTCAACCCTAGTGTGCTGTGTGGTTAGCAGAGTGGTGTGGGGACAGTGTGTTGTGTGGTTAGCAGAGTGGTGTGGGGATAGTGTGCTGTGTGGTTAGCAGAGTGGTGTGGGGATAGTGTGCTGTGTGGTTAGCAGAGTGGTGTGGGGATAGTGTGCTGTGTGGTTAGCAGAGTGGTGTGGGGATAGTGTGTTGTGTGGTTAGCAGAGTGGTGTGGGATAGTGTGTTGTGTGGTTAGCAGAGTGGTGTGGGGATAGTGTGTTGTGTGGTTAGCAGAGTGGTGTGGGGATAGTGTGTTGTGTGGTTATCAGAGTGGTGTGGGGATAGTGTGTTGTGTGGTTAGCAGAGTGGTGTGGGGACAGTGTGTTGTGTGGTTAGCAGAGTGGTGTGGGGATAGTGTGTTGTGTGGTTAGCAGAGTGGTGTGGGGATAGTGTGCTGTGTGGTTAGCAGAGTGGTGTGGGGATAGTGTGTTGTGTGGTTAGCAGAGTGGTGTGGGGATAGTGTGTTGTGTGGTTAGCAGAGTGGTGTGGGGATAGTGTGCTGTGTGGTTAGGCAGAGTGGTGTGGGGATAGTGTGTTGTGTGGTTAGCAGAGTGGTGTGGGGATAGTGTGCTGTGTGGTTAGCAGAGTGGTGTGGGGATAGTGTGTTGTGTGGTTAGCAGAGTGGTGTGGGGATAGTGTGCTGTGTGGTTAGCAGAGTGGTGTGGGGGATAGTGTGTTGTGTGGTTAGCAGAGTGGTGTGGGGATAGTGTGTTGTGTGGTTATCAGAGTGGTGTGGGGATAGTGTGTTGTGTGGTTAGCAGAGTGGTGTGGGGATAGTGTGTTGTGTGGTTAGCAGAGTGGTGTGGGGACAGTGTGTTGTGTGGTTAGCAGAGTGGTGTGGGGATAGTGTGTTGTGTGGTTAGCAGAGTGGTGTGGGGATAGTGTGTTGTGTGGTTAGCAGAGTGGTGTGGGGATAGTGTGTTGTGTGGTTAGCAGAGTGGTGTGGGGATAGTGTGTTGTGTGGTTAGCAGAGTGGTGTGGGGATAGTGTGTTGTGTGGTTAGCAGAGTGGTGTGGGGATAGTGTGTTGTGTGGTTAGCAGAGTGGTGTGGGGACAGTGTGTTGTGTGGTTAGCAGAGTGGTGTGGGGATAGTATGTTGTGTGGTTAGCAGAGTGGTGTGGGGATAGTGTGTTGTGTGGTTAGCAGAGTGGTGTGGGGATAGTGTGTTGTGTGGTTAGCAGAGTGGTGTGGGGACAGTGTGCTGTGTGGTTAGCAGAGTGGTGTGGGGACAGTGTGTTGTGTGGTTAGCAGAGTGGTGTGGGGATAGTGTGTTGTGTGGTTAGCAGAGTGGTGTGGGGATAGTGTGTTGTGTGGTTAGCAGAGTGGTGTGGGGATAGTGTGTTGTGTGGTTAGCAGAGTGGTGTGGGGATAGTGTGCTGTGTGGTTTAGCAGAGTGGTGTGGGGGGAGTGTGTTGTGTGGTTAGCAGAGTGGTGTGGGGATAGTGTGTTGTGTGGTTAGCAGAGTGGTGTGGGGATAGTGTGTTGTGTGGTTAGCAGAGTGGTGTGGGGATAGTGTGTTGTGTGGTTAGCAGAGTGGTGTGGGGATAGTGTGTTGTGTGGTTAGCAGAGTGGTGTGGGGATAGTGTGCTGTGTGGTTAGCAGAGTGGTGTGGGGATAGTGTGCTGTGTGGTTAGCAGAGTGGTGTGGGGATAGTGTGCTGTGTGGTTAGCAGAGTGGTGTGGGGATAGTGTGTTGTGTGGTTAGCAGAGTGGTGTGGGGATAGTGTGTTGTGTGGTTAGCAGAGTGGTGTGGGGATAGTGTGTTGTGTGGTTAGCAGAGTGGTGTGGGGATAGTGTGTTGTGTGGTTAGCAGAGTGGTGTGGGGATAGTGTGTTATGTGGTTAGCAGAGTGGTGTGGGGATAGTGTGTTGTGTGGTTAGCAGAGTGGTGTGGGGATAGTGTGTTGTGTGGTTAGCAGAGTGGTGTGGGGATAGTGTGTTGTGTGGTTAGCAGAGTGGTGTGGGGATAGTGTGTTGTGTGGTTAGCAGAGTGGTGTGGGGATAGTGTGCTGTGTGGTTAGCAGAGTGGTGTGGGGATAGTGTGCTGTGTGGTTAGCAGAGTGGTGTGGGGATAGTGTGTTGTGTGGTTAGCAGAGTGGTGTGGGGATAGTGTGCTGTGTGGTTAGCAGAGTGGTGTGGGGATAGTGTGTTGTGTGGTTAGCAGAGTGGTGTGGGGATAGTGTGCTGTGTGGTTAGCAGAGTGGTGTGGGGATAGTGTGTTGTGTGGTTAGCAGAGTGGTGTGGGGATAGTGTGCTGTGTGGTTAGCAGAGTGGTGTGGGGATAGTGTGTTGTGTGGTTAGCAGAGTGGTGTGGGGATAGTGTGCTGTGTGGTTAGCAGAGTGGTGTGGGGATAGTGTGTTGTGTGGTTAGCAGAGTGGTGTGGGGACAGTGTGCTGTGTGGTTAGCAGAGTGGTGTGGGGATAGTGTGTTGTGTGGTTAGCAGAGTGGTGTGGGGATAGTGTGCTGTGTGGTTAGCAGAGTGGTGTGGGGACAGTGTGCTGTGTGGTTAGCAGAGTGGTGTGGGGATAGTGTGTTGTGTGGTTAGCAGAGTGGTGTGGGGATAGTGTGTTGTGTGGTTAGCAGAGTGGTGTGGGGATAGTGTGTTGTGTGGTTAGCAGAGTGGTGTGGGGATAGTGTGTTGTGTGGTTAGCAGAGTGGTGTGGGGATAGTGTGTTGTGTGGTTAGCAGAGTGGTGTGGGGATAGTGTGTTGTGTGGTTAGCAGAGTGGTGTGGGGACAGTGTGCTGTGTGGTTAGCAGAGTGGTGTGGGGATAGTGTGTTGTGTGGTTAGCAGAGTGGTGTGGGGACAGTGTGTTGTGTGGTTAGCAGAGTGGTGTGGGGATAGTGTGTTGTGTGGTTAGCAGAGTGGTGTGGGGACAGTGTGTTGTGTGGTTAGCAGAGTGGTGTGGGGATAGTGTGCTGTGTGGTTAGCAGAGTGGTGTGGGGATAGTGTGTTGTGTGGTTAGCAGAGTGGTGTGGGGATAGTGTGTTGTGTGGTTAGCAGAGTGGTGTGGGGATAGTGTGCTGTGTGGTTAGCAGAGTGGTGTGGGGATAGTGTGTTGTGTGGTTAGCAGAGTGGTGTGGGGATAGTGTGTTGTGTGGTTAGCAGAGTGGTGTGGGGATAGTGTGTTGTGTGGTTAGCAGAGTGGTGTGGGGATAGTGTGCTGTGTGGTTAGCAGAGTGGTGTGGGGATAGTGTGCTGTGTGGTTATCAGAGTGGTGTGGGGGATAGTGTGTTGTGTGGTTAGCAGAGTGGTGTGGGGATAGTGTGTTGTGTGGTTAGCAGAGTGGTGTGGGGATAGTGTGTTGTGTGGTTAGCAGAGTGGTGTGGGGATAGTGTGTTGTGTGGTTAGCAGAGTGGTGTGGGGATAGTGTGTTGTGTGGTTAGCAGAGTGGTGTGGGGATAGTGTGTTGTGTGGTTAGCAGAGTGGTGTGGGGATAGTGTGTTGTGTGGTTAGCAGAGTGGTGTGGGGATAGTGTGTTGTGTGGTTAGCAGAGTGGTGTGGGGATAGTGTGCTGTGTGGTTAGCAGAGTGGTGTGGGGATAGTGTGTTGTGTGGTTAGCAGAGTGGTGTGGGGATAGTGTGCTGTGTGGTTAGCAGAGTGGTGTGGGGATAGTGTGTTGTGTGGTTAGCAGAGTGGTGTGGGGATAGTGTGTTGTGTGGTTAGCAGAGTGGTGTGGGGATAGTGTGCTGTGTGGTTAGCAGAGTGGTGTGGGGATAGTGTGTTGTGTGGTTAGCAGAGTGGTGTGGGGATAGTGTGCTGTGTGGTTAGCAGAGTGGTGTGGGGACAGTGTGCTGTGTGGTTAGCAGAGTGGTGTGGGGATAGTGTGTTGTGTGGTTAGCAGAGTGGTGTGGGGATAGTGTGTTGTGTGGTTAGCAGAGTGGTTTGGGATAGTGTGTTGTGTGGTTAGCAGAGTGGTGTGGGGATAGTGTGTTGTGTGGTTAGCAGAGTGGTGTGGGGATAGTGTGTTGTGTGGTTAGCAGAGTGGTGTGGGGATAGTGTGTTGTGTGGTTAGCAGAGTGGTGTGGGGATAGTGTGCTGTGTGGTTAGCAGAGTGGTGTGGGCTTTACATGCATTTCATCAACATTGTCAGGCAGAGTCAGGACTCGTTTCTAAACCTCCACATGAGGTTTAGAAAAAAAAAGAGACATCCTGAATTTATGACAATGGACTAAGTACTGTGGTGTTATTTAGCAAAAAGAAACCAGGGTGCAGGACTGGAACAGGTGAGGTATAAAAGGGAGAGAAGGAGAGATAGAGAGACAGAGGGAGAGATGGAGGGAGAGAGAGGGAGAGATAAAGGGAGAGAGAGGGAGAGACAGAGTTGGAGAGAGAGGGAGAGATAAAGGGAGAGAGAGGGAGAGATAAAGGGAGAGAGAGGGAGAGACAGAGTTGGAGATGGAGAGATAGAGAGAGAGATAGAGGGAGAGAGAGAGATAGAGGAAGAGATAGAGAGGGAGATAGAGGGAGAGAGATGGGAGCCATGCAGGAATCCGAACTGTAGCCAAACACCTTAATTGTGATGCATTTCCCGAGCCTCTCTCTTCCATTGTGGGGCGCTGCTCTGATGCCATATGGTCTAGCATGGAACATTTAACTTGTCAGCTGTAATGGATTGTCCTGGGAGATGATTTTAGCTTTCAGCGCTCGGCTCGGCGAGTCAGTTGGTCGGTCGCCGTCTCGTCTTCTCTCCCTCTCTGCGTTTTTGGGTTTTGCGCTGCAGGCTGTATACAGGATGAAGGATCGCTGAGGACCGGAGCGATCAGAGCGGTGATGTCGTAGAGTCAGTGAGGCACGGTTGATTCCCTGCTAGACGCTGACATGAACGCCACCAGAACTTTTACCGTAGTCACAGAGGTATTATCGTAGTCACTGGCCCAAACTTTACCTCATAGAAGTAGAATGAATATGCATTTCAATGGGAATTCCCGCTCTAGTAATTATTTTTCTTAGCTTTACTTTAGTGACAGAGGCAGTACTGTAGTCACTGGCCCTGATAAAGAGCAATTCACAACTCACAGCTGCAAGAACACATTTGTTATGTTTTGACATGAATGACTCTGGCCTCACTTCGACCTCAATCACAATTTTCACAAAAAAAAAGAGTGTAAAACGAACTCTTACACTTACAATTTATTTGTAATTTTTATTGTAGGGGACAAGGTCTCTCCTCTCTCATCACTACACCACCTCACCCCCTACAGTTGGTCTCTCCTCTCTCATCTCTACCCCACCTCACCCCCTACAGTTGGTCTCTCCTCTCTCATCTCTACCCCACCTCACCACCTCACCCCCCTACAGTTGGTCTCCCCTCTTTAATCTCTACCCCACCTCACCCCTTTACAGTAGGTCTCTCCTCTCTCATCTCTACCCCACCTCACCCCCTACAGTTGGTCTGATTCACCTCATTTAGGCCACCTAACACCTGTCCAAACCCAGCCAATTATCTGCAGCGTTATATACTGCCATTTTAGGAGGAGAGACAGAGATCAGAGAGACATAGCTGTCATATGTACATTCTCCATTTACTCTAGTCTATATCCCCAATTTACACTGTGGATGTCTGAAATGTACTTTGTGTCCTATCGCGTTTCAGAGCCCTCTTTGTTGAAACTGTACCGCAGCCACACACTCTTCCTGGTTGAAGAACATAGAGGATACAGAGAGAAAACGCTTCTCTGAGCGACATCACTGTCAAGCTGAATTGCTCAAAATGGAAATGTCATATTTTTTACATCTCATCCCTAAGCAAAAAGTAGAGAGGGACAGAAAATACCCAGAACACTCAGTATGTTGTTTTCTGGTCGTCCTCGAAACCATGACGACAGAAACAGAGGAACGTTTGAAAAGAGGAGAAAAAAGAACACAGAAGTTGATGAGGATGAGAGAGACTCTATGTTTCTCCCCCTCTCCCCCTTCCTCTCCTCCCTCCCCCTTCTCCACCCCCCCCCCCCTTCTCTCCCCCTTCCTCTCTCCCTCCCCCTTCTCCACACCCCCCCCCCCTTCTCTCCTCCTCCTCTCTCCCTCTCTCCCTCCCTGTGATTAGCCTAATCAATGGTGTCTGCCAAGCCTCTGAACCAGGCTGGGTGAGAATGAGGCTGAGTACTCGCCTCCACCTGGCCGAGAGTTGTGCCAGGGCTGCCACGGAGCGGGAGGGGGGGGGGGGGGACTCTTCTACCCTCAATCTATGCCCCTCTCTACCATCGTTCTATTCCCCCTCCATCTCCCTCTACCAGTATCTAAGCTTCTACCCTCCGACAGGGCAGCTACAGAGAGGGGGAGGGGATGCCTACTTCTACCCTCCTCTACCCTCCTCTACCCTCTACCAGCCTCTACCCTCCTCTACCCTCTACCAGCCTCTACCCTCCTTTACCTTCTACCAGCCTCTACTCTCCTCTACCCTCTACCCTCCTCTACTCTCTACCAGCCTCTACTCTCCTCTACCCTCTACCCTCCTCTACCCTCCTCTACCCTCCTCTACTCTCTACCAGCCTCTACCCTCCTCTACCCTCTACCCTCCTCTACCCTCCTCTACCCTCCTCTACTCTCTACCAGCCTCTACCCTCCTCTACCATCTACCCTCTACCCTCCTCTACTCTCTACCAGCCTCTACCCTCCTCTACCCTCTACCCTCCTCTACTCTCTTCCAGCCTCTACCCTGCTCTACCCTGCTCTACCCTCTACCAGGCTCTACCCTCCTTTACCCTCTACCAGCCTCTACCCTCCTTTACCCTCTACCAGCCTCTACCCTCCTCTACCCTGCTCTACCCTCTACCAGCCTCTACCCTCTTCTACCCTCTACAAGCCTCTACCCTCCTTTACCCTCTACCAGCCTCTACCCTCCTCTACCCTCTACCTTCCTCTACCCTCTACCCTCCTCTACCCTCTACCCTCCTTTACCCTCTACCCTCCTTTACCTTCTACCATCCTCTACCCTCCTCTACCCTCTACCAGCCTCTACCCTCCTCTACCCTCTACCAGCCTCTACCCTCCTTTACCTTCTACAAGCCTCTACCCTCCTCTACCCTCTACCAGCCTCTACCCTCCTCTACCCTCCTCTACCCTCTACCCTCCTCTACCCTCTACCCTCCTCTACTCTCTACCATCCTCTACCCTCCTCTACCCTCTACCCTCCTCTACACCAGCCTCTACCCTCCTCTACCCTCTACCCTCCTCTACTCTCTACCAGCCTCTACCCTCCTCTACCCTCTACCCTCCTCTACCCTCCTCTACCCTCTTCTACCCTCTACCCTCCTCTACTCTCTACCAGCCTCTACCCTGCTCTACCCTGCTATACCCTCTACCAGCCTCTACCCTCCTCTACCCTCTACCAGCCTGTACCCTCCTTTACCCTCTACCAGCCTCTACCCTCCTTTACCCTCTACCAGCCTCTACCCTCCTTTACCCTCTACCAGCCTCTACCCTCCTCTACCCTGCTCTACCCTCTACCAGCCTCTACCCTCCTTTACCCTCTACCAGTCTCTACCCTCCTCTACCCTCTACCCTCCTCTACCCTCTACCCTCCTCTACCCTCTACCCTCCTTTACCCTCTACCCTCCTTTACCTTCTACCAGCCTCTACCCTCCTCTACCCTCTACCAGCCTCTACCCTCCTCTACCCTCTACCAGCCTCTACCCTCCTCTACCCTCTACCAGCCTCTACTCTCCTCTACCTTCTACCAGCCTCTACTCTCATCTACCCTCTACCAGCCTCTACCCTCCTTTACCTTCTACAAGCCTCTACCCTCCTCTACCCTCTACCAGCCTCTACCCTCCTCTACCCTCCTCTACCCTGTACCAGCCTCTACTCTCCTTTACCCTCTACCCTCCTCTACCCTCCTCTACCCTCTACCAGCCTCTTCCCCTCCTTTACCCTCTACCAGTCTCTACCCTCCTCTACCCTCTACCAGCCTCTACTCTCCTCTACCTTCTACCAGCCTCTACTCTCCTCTACCCTCTACCAGCCTCTACTCTCCTTACCTTCTACCAGCATCTACCCTCCTCTACCCTCTACCAGCCTCTACCCTCCTCTACCCTCCTCTACCCTCTACCAGCCTCTACCCTCCTTTACCTTCTACCAGCCTCTACCCTCCTCTACCCTCTACCAGCCTCTACCCTCCTCTACCCTCCTCTACCCTCTACCAGCCTCTACCCTCCTCTACCCTCTACCAGTCTCTACTCTCCTCCACCCTCTACCCTCTACCAGCCTCTACCCTCCTCTACCCTGCTCTACCCTCTACCCTCTACCCTCTACCCTCTACCCGCCTCTACCAGCTTCTACCCTCCTGTACCTTCTACTAGCCTCTACCTTCTACCAGCCTCTACCCTCCTGTACCTTCTACTAGCCTCTACCCTCCTCTACCTTCTACTAGCCTCTACCCTCCTCTACCTTCTACTAGCCTCTACCCTCCTCTACCCTCTACCCTCCTCTACCTTCTACCAGCCTCTACCCTCCTCTACCTTCTACTACCCTCTACCCTCCTCTACCCTCTACCCTCCTCTACCTTCTACCAGCCTCTACCCTCCTGTACCCTCTACTAGCCTCTACCCTCTACTAGCCTCTACCCTCCTCTACCCTCCTCTACCTTCTACCAGCCTCTACCCTCCTGTACCTTCTACTAGCCTCTACCCTCCTCTACCTTCTACCAGGGCAGCCACAGAGAAGGGGAGAGAGAACCCTCCATCCCCTGTCTACCCAACCTCCACCCATCTCTGCCACTCTCCAGCCCCCTCTACTCCCCTTTGTCCCATATAGATGGGCAAATATGCCAGGGGAGCCACAGGGAGAGAGAGGGAGGAGATGCCATCTCCAGCCTCATACATCCCCCTCCTGCCACATCGCCACCCACAGTCTACGACCACCTGGTCTAGGTAGTGAATGAGATTAACCTCATAGGATTGGCATACTCTACAACAGGGCTCTCCAACCCTGTTCCTGGAGAGCTAACCTCCTGTAGGTTTTAACTCCAACCCCAGTTGTAACTAACCTGGATCAGTTTATCAACCAGCTAATTATTAGAATCAGGTGTTCTAGATTAGGGTTGGAGTTAAAACCTACAGGACGGCATCTCTCCAGGAACAGGGTTGGAGTTAAAACCTACAGGACAGTATCTCTCCAGGAACAGGGTTGGAGTTAAAACCTACAGGAGGATATCTCTCCAGGAACAGGGTTGGAGTTAAAACCTACAGGAGATTGGCTCTCCAGGAACAGGGTTGGAGTTAAAACCTACAGGAGGGTTTCTCTCCAAGAACAGGGTTGGAGTTAAAACCTACAGGAGGTTATCTCTCAGGAACAGGGTTGGTGTACAGTGATGGCATGCAGGTGAGGAGGCCCAGGAGAGCTGAGGGCCAGTTGACGCAGACTGACTGACTGACTGGTCGCAGGTTTGACGGCTGGGTTCCTGCAGTCTGTCTGCTCTTCTCCTCCTCTCCTCAGCAGCTGCAGCCTCTGCTGCTGTCTCCAGCTGTTCCTGACGAATCACCTGCTCTCCTCCACACAAAGCCACCGCGTCTCTCCATCCCTCCCTCCTCCTCATCACTTCATCCTCATTCTTTCCCTCTCCTCAGCTAGCGTGCAGTAATTATAGGAGACAAGGGAGGAGGGGGAGGCGGGTGAAGACAGGGGGAGGTAGGGGGGGGGTATCCATTAAGATTCTCAGAGAGAAAAATACAGTATTTGTATATGAAACTCAGGGAAAGGTTTTGGTTGGACAAGCTGTTTTGTAAAGGTAGCTTTAACATGGGGCATTCTGTATGCAAAGGCATCCTAGTAACACATTCAGAATGATAACATTCAACATTGTCATTTAATACATTTGTAATACATTTATAATGTATGTATTTATTTCATTCACGCATTTTAAATCTCATCATTTTAGTTCAGACTTATTTTTTTTTTATGTCAGACTTATTTTTTCATATTTTTTTATACCTTAATGCCTCTATATTTCCTATAACTGTAACATGTGGTGTCCCCCAAGGCTCGATGCTAGGACCCATTATATTATTATTATATCTAATCATCTTCTGCTCACAGATTTGTAGTCTTGAAACTCCTAGGAACTCCTCCCCTTTCCGGCGACATTGCTTTCAATGTCATCAGATGACAAATCACTACTCTGTTCCCACACTCACATATTCCCACATACTAAAATACGAGATGAATGTAGACCCATGCCAAGTGTAACGCCTGGCAGCTTATCAATGGGATGATGGTGGGATGGAGATGAGAAAGATAGGAGGAAGAGAGGGATGAGAGGAGTAATGGAAACTCTATGTATTATACATGGGCCTTCTCCTCATTATTGGTGATATGTCAGTCAGTCGTATTCAACTTCTATGAGGCACTGTGAAGCTTGCATACATACCATTCCTAGAATGAGTATCTCTATTCTAGGGTTTCTATTTCTATGACCGGGGCCCCATCAGTGAGGGTGAAAGGGTGAAGGTGAGGGTGAAAGCCATGGAAGTGAGGGTGAAAACCATGGAAATAGCCGTCTTCCTGCTTCAGTTCCTTGCCACTGGTCCACCCATCATTGAACATTGACTTTACATTGATTCCTGTGCTAGTAAATCCATTTCTATGGTGAAAAGACTGATCAGGGGAATTATTAAAACAACACTGATCAGGGGAATTATTATTAAAACAACACTGAGCAGGGGAATTATTCTTAAAACAACAGTGAACAGGGGAATTATTATTAAAACAACAGTGAACAGGGGAATTATTCTTAAAACAACACTGAGCAGGGGAATTATTATTAAAACAACAGTGAGCAGGGGAATTATTCTTAAAACAACAGTGAACAGGGGAATTATTATTAAAACAACAGTGAGCAGGGGAATTATTCTTAAAACAACACTGATCAGGGGAATTATTCTTAAAACAACACTGAGCAGGGGAATTATTCTTAAAACAACACTGAGCAGGGGAATTATTATTTAAAAACCAGTGAACAGGGGAATTATTATTAAAACAACACTGAGCAGGGGAATTATTCTTAAAACAACACTGAGCAGGGGAATTATTCTTAAAACAACACTGATCAGGGGAATTATTATTAAAACAACACTGATCAGGGGAATTATTATTAAAACAACAGTGAACAGGGGAATTATTCTTAAAACAACACTGATCAGGGGAATTATTCTTAAAACAACAGTGAGCAGGGGAATTATTCTTAAAACAACAGTGAGCAGGGGAATTATTCTTAAAACAACACTGATCAGGGGAATTATTCTTAAAACA
>NC_034196.2:44216255-44238755 GCF_002021735.2 Oncorhynchus kisutch | reverse complement strand
TGAAACATCTGTCGTTGTGTCCTCGAGCAAGGCACTTAAACCTAATTGCTCAAGGGACGCTGGACAATGGTGACCCTGGCCATGACCCCACTCCCGGTGGGGTTGTCTCAAGAAACACATTAAACATTTGTGTGTAACAGGACAAATTTAAAGGAAGAACGAGTTTTCCTCAACTACAACCATAACATTATGTTTTTTGGGGGTTATTTCCGGGGATCTTATTGTTCGTTATTACTCAGCCATCAATCTGTATGTCTCTGCGCCATGTTTGAGACTAGTGGTAGACTAGTGGTTACAGCGCTGGGCAAGTTTCCGAAAGGTTGCTAGATCGAATCCCTGAGCTGACAAGGTACACATCTGTCGTTCTGCCCCCTGAACATGGCAGTTAACCCACTGTTCCTAGGCCGTCATTGTAAATAAGAATGCTTCACCATAGGGATGGTGCCAGGTTTCCTCCAGACGTGAAGCTTGGATTAAAGGCCAAAGAGTTCAGTCTTGGTTTCATCAGACCAGAGAATCTTGTTTCTCATGGTCTGAGAGTCCTTTACGTGCCTTTTGGCAAACTCCAAGCGGGCTGTCATGTGTTTTTTACTGAGGAGTGGCTTCCGTCTGGCCACTCTACCATAAAGGCCTGATTGGTGGAGTGCTGTAGAGATGGTTGTCCTTCTGGAACTGTGGAGCTCCGTCAGAGTGACCATCGGGTTCTGGGCACCTCTCTGACCAAGGCCCTTCTCCCCTGATTGCTCAGTTTGGCCGGGCGGCCAGCTCTAGGAAGAGTCTTGGTGGTTCCAAACTTCTTCCATTTAAGAATGGTTTATTTTTTATTTTTTTTATTTCACCTTTATTTAACCAGGTAGGCTAGTTGAGAACACCTTTATTTAACCAGGTAGGCAAGTTGAGAACAAGTTCTCATCTACAACTGCGACCTGGCCAAGATAAAGCAAAGCTGTTCGACACATACAACGACACAGAGTTACACATGGAGTAAAACAAACATACAGTCAATATGTCTATATACGATGTGAGCAAATGAGGTGAGATAAGGGAGGTAAAGGCAAAAAAAAGGCCATGGTGGCAAAGTAAATACAATATAGCAAGTAAAACACTGGAACGATAGAGGCCATTGTGTTCTTGGGGACCTTGAATACTGCAGACATGTTTTTGTACCCTTCCCCAGATCTGTGCCTCGACACAATCCTGTCTCGGAGCCCTACGGACAATTACATCCACCACATGGCTTGGTTTTTGCTCTGACATGCACTGTCAACTGTGGGACCTTATATAGACAGGTGTGTGCCTTTCCATATCATGTCCAATCAATTGAATTTACCACAGGTGGACTCCGATCAAGTTGTAGAAACATCTCAATGATGATCAACGGAAACAGGATGCACCTGAGCTCAATTTCAAGTCTCGTAGCAAAGTTTCAGAATGCTTATGTCAATACGGTATTATTATTATTTTTAAATATATATACAATATATATACAAAAATATCTGTTTTCTCTTTGTCATTATGGGGTATTGTGTGTAGATTGATGAAGGGGAAAAAATGAATTTAATCCATTTTAGAAAAAGGCTGTAACATCACAAAGTGTGGAAAAAGTCCAGAGGTCTGAATACTTTCCCTGCTGGTTCATAAAGTAGCTAGGTGGTTAGAGCTATCATACACTGTGTAATAGCATGCACTTCTTGTCATTTCCCACAACAAAGCTTGCTTTCATATCCAGTTCTATAGAATGGAATAGGGGGGGTCACTCCACCGAGAAAAAGGTTGAGTGAGTTAAATAGAAGAAAACATGAAGTCGTTGTCCTGACTATCCCTTTGTCCTCTATAACATACTATTAGTCTTATTAGGATAGCTATGGTAATGAGGGCCATTTCAGTTGAACCTGTTTAACGGGAATATTGGATTGTTTGATCACCGAGAGTTCCAGAGTTCCAGAGTTCGTACTTTTAAATAGGTTCCAAAGATTCTACTTTTATGTATTTTTTCTGATGCAATATTCCAGTTGGGAATTCCACCCTTCCGTTCCGTGTTGATGCGTCTCGTGGATTTCAGCTTCATCTTCCCCGGGAAATAAGTGAAAAAACATGTTAAATCCACCTAAGACAATTTTGGTTTAAAAATAAAGATGGCCTCATTAGTTCACATCACAATATCTAAACAACAATTATAGCTTTAACTCTAGCATCCCTTCTTTGTTTGCTATATCAATAGCAGCTCCGAGTTAGATTCTGCTGTCTTTAGTAAATCCTGAACGTTGTTCTAGGAGATTTCTCTATGTTTTGGTCTCATGAGCATAATTGAGTGCAATGTTCATTGTTCATTTGTTTAGGTTTTAGTGTTGTGTAAAATGTACATAATGCTCTGTGTATGTCTCCAACTACTATTGTGTCTCAGACATTGTGGAAACGGTACCCCAAATCCTCCAGACAAAGAGAATGGATTCCAAAAAATGAAAGAATTAAATCTTAAGAATTTCTCCATTCCAGTGCCTTCATGAAGATCCACCCCCCCCCCCCAAAAAAGGGATGAATACAAATAAATTAAAAAACAAAAACAAAGACAATACAAAAAAATTCTGAAACAGAAAAATAAATCTAGACGACACCAGGAGTTGACATATGCCAAGCCGTGTTTCAGGTGTATATCGGAACCTAAAGATCAGACGAGACGATGAAACGATACATCCTGAGGAGGATGTAAACACAAAGCCAAAACGTTAAAACCAAAGTATGCCGTCTGAAAAACAGAGACCATTTGGGCTCTAATGCCATCCTTATGCATCTTTTAGTAGCTTTAGCCGTAGGGCTTGGCAGTGCCACCATTGTCACCGTGCCAACAAAAATCTGCAGTGCCTGCCGCATTTCAGCAACCGACTGGGGTTTGTCTGAAAACACAGAAACACATTCGCAGCGTAATTAGACAGACACAAAACCAAACTTGCTATTTTATCGATGGTTATTGGTTGACAACAAAAAAAACAGTTTGTAGGGGTACCTATGACTTCATAAAAATATATAAAAAAATCTTATCATTTGGAAAATATGTCAAGATTGAGCCCTTCAAACAAAGTCAGTTATTCTTCTTTGTGTGTATGTCAATCGTGATTCTACCATATTTTTTCTCGAGTTGTAATATCAGTATACGTATTAGTATGTTTTGTCTTGTTGTTGTTTTATTGATTCCTGGGAGGGGGAGGGGTCTGGATAATGAAGCCTGGGTGGGGGAGGGGTCTTTATAATGAAGCCTGTTTTGCATCGGGGCACCTGCCTAGAATGTAATCAAGCGTATTCTAAAGAACTTAAGAAGTGCACAGCTTTCCTCTCATAGGGTTCCTGGTGAAGGTTGTTTCCTTTGGATTTCAGCCCACCGTCCTGGCAATCGCCTCTCTATAGGTTCTATGGAACCTCCTGTTACGTCCTGGCGATTACCTATCTATAGGTTCTATGGAACCTCCTGTTACGTCCTGGCGATTACCTATCTATAGGTTCTATGGAACCTCCTGTTACGTCCTGGCGATTACCTATCTATAGGTTCTATGGAACCTCCTGTTACGTCCTGGCGATTACCTATCTATAGGTTCTATGGAACCTCCTGACACGTCCTGGCGATTATCTATCTATAGGTTCTATGGAACCTCCTGTTACATCCTGGCGATTACCTATATATAGGTTCTATGGAACCTCCTGTTACGTCCTGGCGATTACCTATCTATAGGTTCTATGGAACCTCCTGTTACGTCCTGGCGATTACCTATCTATAGGTTCTATGGAACCTCCTGACACGTCCTGGCGATTACCTATCTATAGGTTCTATGGAACCTCCTGTTACGTCCTGGCGATTACCTATCTATAGGTTCTATGGAACCTCCTGTTACGTCCTGGCGATTACCTATCTATAGGTTCTATGGAACCTCCTGTTACGTCCTGGCGATTACCTATCTATAGGTTCTATGGAACCTCCTGTTACGTCCTGGCGATTACCTATCTATAGGTTCTATGGAACCTCCTGTTACGTCCTGGCGATTACCTATCTATAGGTTCTATGGAACCTCCTGTTACGTCCTGGCGATTACCTATCTATAGGTTCTATGGAACCTCCTGTTACGTCCTGGCGATTACCTATCTATAGGTTCTATGGAACCTCCTGTTACGTCCTGGCGATTACCTATCTATAGGTTCTATGGAACCTCCTGTTACGTCCTGGCGATTACCTATCTATAGGTTCTATGGAACCTCCTGTTACGTCCTGGCGATTACCTATCTATAGGTTCTATGGAACCTCCTGTTACGTCCTGGCGATTACCTATCTATAGGTTCTATGGAACCTCCTGTTACGTCCTGGCGATTACCTATCTATAGGTTCTATGGAACCTCCTGTTACGTCCTGGCGATTACCTATCTATAGGTTCTATGGAACCTCCTGTTATGTCCTGGCGATTACCTATCTATAGGTTCTATGGAACCTCCTGACACGTCCTGGCGATTACCTATCTATAGGTTCTATGGAACCTCCTGTTACGTCCTGGCGATTACCTATCTATAGGTTCTATGGAACCTCCTGTTACGTCCTGGCGATTACCTATCTATAGGTTCTATGGAACCTCCTGTTACGTCCTGGCGATTACCTATCTATAGGTTCTATGGAACCTCCTGTTACGTCCTGGCGATTACCTATCTATAGGTTCTATGGAACCTCCTGTTACGTCCTGGCGATTACCTATCTATAGGTTCTATGGAACCTCCTGTTACGTCCTGGCGATTACCTATCTATAGGTTCTATGGAACCTCCTGTTACGTCCTGGCGATTACCTATCTATAGGTTCTATGGAACCTCCTGTTACGTCCTGGCGATTACCTATCTATAGGTTCTATGGAACCTCCTGTTACGTCCTGGCGATTACCTATCTATAGGTTCTATGGAACCTCCTGTTACGTCCTGGCGATTACCTATCTATAGGTTCTATGGAACCTCCTGTTACGTCCTGGCGATTACCTATCTATAGGTTCTATGGAACCTCCTGTTACGTCCTGGCGATTACCTATCTATAGGTTCTATGGAACCTCCCTGTTACGTCCTGGCGATTACCTATCTATAGGTTCTATGGAACCTCCTGTTACGTCCTGGCGATTACCTATCTATAGGTTCTATGGAACCTCCTGTTATGTCACAGTGCCTCCGAACACAAATGTGTAAATGTATTGATCGTATTTATAGCTGACGAATATGGACATATTTTGGTCCAATTTCACTGCTGTTAGATTTATTGCTCTTTATATTCAAACATTTGTAAATAAATAAATAAATAAAAATAATAATAAAAAAAAAAAAAATGTGTCTTGATTAGATAATTATTCACCCCCCTGAGAGTCAATACACGTTACAAACACAGTTGACAGCGATTACAGCTGTGAGTCTTTCTGGGTTGGTCTCTAAGAGCTTTTCACACCTGGATTGTACAACATTTGCGCATAATTATTTCCCAAAAAATCTTCAAGCTCTGAAGTTTGTTGTTGATCATTACTAGACAGCCATTTTTAAATATTGCTGTAGAATTTCAAGCTGATTTAAGTCATAACTGTAAGTAGTCTTCTTGGTAATCAACTCCAGTGTATATTTGGCCATGTGTTTTAGGTTATTGTCCTGCTGAAAGGTGAATTTGTTTCCGAGTGTCTGTTTTGAAAGCAGAATGAAGCAGGTCTTCCTCTAGGATTTTGCCTGTGCTTCTAGCCTATTCCGTTTATTTTCATCCTAAACAACTCCCTAGTCCTTGCCGATGACAAGTATACCCATAACATGATGCAGCCACCACCATGCTTGAAAATATGTAGAGTGGTACTCAGTGATGTATTGTGGCCTCATGGTGAAATCCCTGAGCTGTTTCCTTCCTCTCTGGCAACTGAGTTAGGAAGGACACAGGTCTGTATCTTTGTAGTGGCTCGGTGTATCCATCCAAAGTGTAATTAATGACTTCACCATGCTCAAAGGTATATTCTGATAAATAGCTCTATCTCCAGGCCATCAGACTGTTGAACAGTCACCACTAGCCGGCATCCGCCCAGTACCCCTGCCCTAAACCTTAGTCACTGTTTCTAGCCAGCTACCACCCAGTACCCTGCCCTAAACCTTAATCACTGTTACTAGCCGGCTACCACCCAGTACTCTACCCTGAACCTCAGTCACTGTTACTAGCCGGCTACCACCCGGTACTCTACCCTGAACCTCAGTCACTGTTACTAGCCGGCTACCACCTGGTACTCTACCCTGAACCTCAGTCACTGTTACTAGCTGGCTACCACCCGGTACTCTACCCTGAACCTCAGTCACTGTTACTAGCCGGCTACCACCCGGTACTGTACCCTGAACCTCAGTCACTGTTACTAGCTGGCTACCACCCGGTACTCTACCCTGAACCTCAGTCACTGTTACTAGCCGGCTACCACCCCGGTACTCTACCCTAAACCTCAGTCACTGTTACTAGCCGGCTACCTCCCGGTACTCTACCCTGAACCTCAGTCACTGTTACTAGCCGGCTACCACCCGGTACTGTACCCTGAACCTCAGTCACTGTTACTAGCCGGCTACCACCCGGTACTGTACCCTGAACCTCAGTCACTGTTACTAGCTGGCTACCACCCGGTACTCTACCCTGAACCTCAGTCACTGTTACTAGCCGGCTACCACCCGGTACTGTACCCCGGATGTACATAGTCATTGAACACGGGTCACTTTATAATGTTTACATAATGTTTTACCCCGCTACATATGTACAGTATATACTATACACTGTATTCTAGTCAAGGCTCATCCTATATAACTACTGCTGTCCACTACATATGTATATACTGTATTCTAGTCAAGGCTCATCCTATATATCGTCTATACACACCATCCTATATAACTACTGTCTGTACACACCATCCTTATAACTACTGTCTATACTGTCTATACACACCATCCTATATAACTACTGTCTGTACACACCATCCTATATACTACTGTCTGTACACACCATCCTATATACTACTGTCTATACACAACCATCCTATATAACTACTGTCTATAACACACCATCCTATATAAACTACTGTCTATACACACCATCCTATAGAACTAATGTCTATACACACCATCCTAGATACTACTGTCTATACACCATCCTTTATAACTACTGTCTATACACACCATCCTATATAACTACTGTCTATACACCATCCTTTATAACTACTGTCTATACACACCATCCTATATAACTACTGTCTATACACCATCCTTTATAAACTACTAGTCTATACCACACCATCCTATATAACCTACTGTCTATACTGTCTATACACACCATCCTATATAACTACTGTCTATACACACCATCCTATATAGCTACTGTCTATACACCATCCTTTATAACTACTGTCTATACACACCATCCTATATAAACTACTGTCTATACACACCATCCTATATAACTACTGTCTATACACACCATCCTTTATAACTACTGTCTATACACACCATCCTATATAACTACTGTCTATACACACCATCCTATATAACTACTGTCTATACACCATCCGTTATAACTACTGTCTATACACACCACCCTATATAACTACTGTCTATACACACCATCCTATATAACTACTGTCTATACACCATCCTTTATAACTACTGTCTATACACACCATCCTATATAACTACTGTCTATACACACCATCCTATATAACTACTGTCTATACACCATCCTTTATAACTACTGTCTATACACACCATCCTATATAACTACTGTCTATACTGTCTATACACACCATCCTTTTATAACTACTGTCTATACACACCAACCTATATAGCTACTGTCTATACACCATCCTTTATAACTACTGTCTATACACACCATCCTTTATAACTACTGTCTATACTGTCTATACACCATCCTTTATAACTACTGTCTATACACACCATCCTACATAACTACTGTCTATACACACCATCCTATATAACTACTGTCTATAATGTATATACACACCATCCTTTATAACTACTGTCTATACTGTCTATACACACCATCATATATAACTACTGTCTATACACACCATCCTATATAACTACTTTCTATACACACCATCATATATAACTACTGTCTATACTGTCTATACACACCATCATATATAACTACTGTCTATACACACCATCATATATAACTACTGTCTATACACACCATCATATATAACTACTGTCTATACTGTCTATACACACCATCCTTTATAACTACTGTCTATACACACCATCCTATATAACTACTGTCTATACACACCATTCTATATAACTACTGTCTATACACACCATCCTATATAACTACTGTCTATACACGCAATCCGATATGACTACTGTTTATACACACCATCCTATATAACTACTGTCTATACACACCATCCTATATAACTACTGTCTATACACACCATTCTATATAACTACTGTCTATACACACCATCCTATATAACTACTGTCTATACACACCATTCTATATAACTACTGTCTATACACACCATCCTATATAACTACTGTCTATACACACCATCCTATATAGCTACTGTCTATACACCATCCTTTATAACTACTGTCTATACACACCATCCTATATAACTACTGTCTATACTGTCTATACACCATCCTTTATAACTACTGTCTATACACACCATCCTACATAACTACTGTCTATACACACCATCCTATATAACTACTGTCTATAATGTCTATACACACCATCCTTTATAACTACTGTCTATACTGTCTATACACACCATCATATATAACTACTGTCTATACACACCATCATATATAACTACTGTCTATACTGTCTAAACACACCATCCTATATAACTACTGTCTATACTGTCTATACACACCATCCTATATAACTACTCTCTATACTGTCGATACACACCATCATATATAACTACTGTCTATACACACCATCATATATAACTACTGTCTATACTGTCTATACACACCATCCTTTATAACTACTGTCTATACACACCATTCTATATAACTACTGTCTATACACACCATCCTATATAACTACTGTCTATACTGTCTATACACACCATCCTTTATAACTACTGTCTATACTGTCTATACACACCATCCTTTATAACTACTGTCTATACACACCATTCTATATAACTACTGTCTATACACATCATCCTATATAACTACTGTCTATACACACCATATGATATAACTACTGTCTATACTGTCTATATACACCATCCTTTATAACTACTGTCTATACACACCATCCTATATAACTACTGTCTATACACACCATCCTATATAACTACTGTCTATACACACCATCCTATATAACTACTGTCTATACACACCATCCTATATAACTACTGTCTATACACACCATCCTATATAACTACTGTCTATACACACCATCCTATATAACTACTGTCTATACACACCATCCTATATAACTACTGTCTATACACACATCCTATATAACTACTGTCTATACACACCATCCTATATAACTACTGTCTATACACAGCATCCTATATAACTACTGTCTATACACACCATCCTATATAACTACTGTCATATACCTGTCTATACACTACCATCCTATATAACTACTGTCTAACACACCATCCTATATAACTACTGTCTATACTGTATATACACACCCATCCTATATAACTACTGTCTATACTGTCTATACACACCATCTATATAACTACTGTCTATACTGGTCTATACACACCATCATATATAACTACTGTCTATACCCACCATCTATATAACTACTGGCTATACTGTCTATACACCCATCCTATATAACTACTGTCTATACACACCATCCTATATAACTACTGTCTATACTGTATATACACACCATCCTATATAACTACTGTCTATACTGTCTATACACACCATCCTATATAACTACTGTCTATACTGTCTATACACACCATCATATATAACTACTGTCTATACACACCATCCTATATAACTACTGTCTATACTGTCTATACACACCATCCTATATAACTACTGTCTATACTGTCTATACACACATCATATATAACTACTGTCCTATACACACCATCCTATATAACTACTGTCTATACTGTCTATACACACCATCATATATAAACTACTGTCTATACACCACCATCCTATATAACTACTGTCTATACTGTCTATACACACCATCCTATATAACTACTGTCTATACTGTCTATACACACCATCCTATATAACTACTGTTTATACTGTCTATACACACCATCATATATAACTACTGTCTATACACACCATCCTATATAAACTACTGTCTATACTGTCTAACACACCATCCTATATAACTACTGTCTATACACACCATCCTATATAACTACTGTCTATACACACCATTCTATATAGCTACCTGTCTATACACACCATCCTATATAACTACGTCTATACACACCATCCTATATAACTACTGTCTATACACACCATCATATATAACTACTGTCTATACACACCATCCTATATAACTACTGTCTATACACACCATCCTATATAACTACTGTCTATACACACCATCCTATATAACTACTGTCTATACACACCATCCTATATAACTACTGTCTATACTGTCTATACACACCATCCTATATAACTACTGTCTATACACACCATCCTATATAACTACTGTCTATACACACCATCCTATATAACTACTGTCTATACACACCATCCTATATAACTACTGTCTATACACACCATCCTATATAACTACTGTCTATACACACCATCCTATATAACTACTGTCTATACACACCATCCTATATAACTACTGTCTATACACACCATCCTATATAACTACTGTCTATACACACCATCCTATATAACTACTGTCTATACACACCATCCTATATAACTACTGTCTATACACACCATCCTATATAACTACTGTCTATACACACCATCCTATATAACTACTGTCTATACACACCATCCTATATAACTACTGTCTATACACACCATCCTATATATCTACTGTCTATACACACCATCCTATATAACTACTGTCTATACACACCATCATATATAACTACTGTCTATACACACCATCCAATATAACTACTGTCTATACACACCATCCTATATAACTACTGTCTATACACACCATCCTATATAACTACTGTCTATACACACCATCCTATATAACTACTGTCTATACACACCATCCTATATAACTACTGTCTATACACACCATCATATAACTACTGTCTATACACACCATCCTATATAACTACTGTCTATACACACCATCCTATATAACTACTGTCTATACACACCATCCTATATAACTACTGTCTATACACACCATCCTATATAACTACTGTCTATACACACCATCCTATATAACTACTGTCTATACACACCATCCTATATAACTACTGTCTATACACACCATCCTATATAACTACTGTCTATACACACCATCCTATATAACTACTGTCTATACACACCATCATATATAACTACTGTCTATACACACCATCATATATAACTACTGTCTATACACACCATCCTATATAACTACTGTCTATACACACCATCCTATATAACTACTGTCTATACACACCATCCTATATAACTACTGTCTATACACACCATCCTATATAACTACTGTCTATACACACCATCCTATATAACTACTGTCTATACACACCATCCTATATAACTACTGTCTATACACACCATCCTATATAACTACTGTCTATACACACCATCCTATATAACTACTGTCTATACACACCATCCTATATAACTACTGTCTATACACACCATCCTATATAACTACTGTCTATACACACCATCCTATATAACTACTGTCTATACACACCATCCTATATAACTACTGTCTATACACACCATCCTATATAACTACTGTCTATACTGTCTATACACACCATCCTATATAACTACTGTCTATACACACCATCCTATATAACTACTGTCTATACACACCATCCTATATAACTACTGTCTATACACACCATCCTATATAACTACTGTCTATACACACCATCCTATATAACTACTGTCTATACACACCATCCTATATATAACTACTGTCTATACACACCATCCTATATAACTACTGTCTATACACACCATCCTATATAACTACTGTCTATACACACCATCCTATATAACTACTGTCTATACACCATCCTATATAGCTACTGTCTATACTGTCTATACACACCATCCTATATAACTACTGTCTATACACACCATCCTATATAACTACTGTCTATACTGTCTATACACACCATCCTATATAACTACTGTCTATACTGTCTATACACACCATCCTATATAACTACTGTCTATACACACCATCCTATATAACTACTGTCTATACTGTCTATACACACCATCCTATATAACTACTGTCTATACACACCATCCTATATAACTACTGTCTATACACACCATCCTATATAACTACTGTCTATACACACCATCCTATATAACTACTGTCTATACACACCATCCTATATAACTACTGTCTATACACACCATCCTATATAACTACTGTCTATACACACCATCCTATATAACTACTGTCTATACACACCATCCTATATAACTACTGTCTATACACACCATCCTATATAACTACTGTCTATACACACCATCCTATATAACTACTGTCTATACACACCATCCTATATAACTACTGTCTATACACACCATCCTATATAACTACTGTCTATACACACCATCCTATATAACTACTGTCTATACACACCATCCTATATAACTACTGTCTATACACACCATCCTATATAACTACTGTCTATACACACCATCCTATATAACTACTGTCTATACACACCATCCTATATAACTACTGTCTATACACACCATCCTATATAACTACTGTCTATACACACCATCCTATATAACTACTGTCTATACACACCATCCTATATAACTACTGTCTATACACACCATCCTATATAACTACTGTCTATACACACCATCCTATATAACTACTGTCTGTACACACCATCCTATATAACTACTGTCTATACACACCATCATATATAACTACTGTCTATACACCATCCGTTATAACTACTGTCTATACACACCATCCTATATAACTACTGTCTGTACACACCATCCTATATAACTACTGTCTATACACACCATCCTATATAACTACTGTCTATACTGTCTATACACACCATCCTATATAACTACTGTCTATACACACCATCATATATAACTACTGTCTATACACACCATCCTATATAACTACTGTCTATACACACCATCCTATATAACTACTGTCTATACACACCATCCTATATAACTACTGTCTATACACACCACCCTATATAACTACTGTCTATACACACCATCCTATATAACTACTGTCTATACACACCATCCTATATAACTACTGTCTATACACACCATCCTATATAACTACTGTCTATACACACCATCCTATATAACTACTGTCTATACACACCATCCTATATAACTACTGTCTATACACACCATCCTATATAACTACTGTCTATACACACCATCCTATATAACTACTGTCTATACACACCATCCTATATAACTACTGTCTATACACACCATCCTATATAACTACTGTCTATACACACCATCCTATATAACTACTGTCTATACTGTCTATACACACCATCCTATATAACTACTGTCTATACTGTCTATACACACCATCCTATATAACTACTGTCTATACTGTCTATACACACCATCCTATATAACTACTGTCTATACTGTCTATACACACCATCCTATATAACTACTGTCTATACTGTCTATACACACCATCCTATATAACTACTGTCTATACACACCATCCTATATAACTACTGTCTATACACACCATCCTATATAACTACTGTCTATACACACCATCCTATATAACTACTGTCTATACACACCATCCTATATAACTACTGTCTATACACACCATCCTATATAACTACTGTCTATACACACCATCCTATATAACTACTGTCTATACACACCATCCTATATAACTACTGTCTATACACACCATCCTATATAACTACTGTCTATACACACCATCCTATATAACTACTGTCTATACACACCATCCTATATAACTACTGTCTATACACACCATCCTATATAACTACTGTCTATACACACCATCCTATATAACTACTGTCTATACACACCATCCTATATAACTACTGTCTATACACACCATCCTATATAACTACTGTCTATACACACCATCCTATATAACTACTGTCTATACACACCATCCTATATAACTACTGTCTATACACACCATCCTATATAACTACTGTCTATACACACCATCCTATATAACTACTGTCTATACACACCATCCTATATAACTACTGTCTATACACACCATCCTATATAACTACTGTCTATACTGTCTATACACACCATCCTATATAACTACTGTCTATACACACCATCCTATATAACTACTGTCTATACACACCATCCTATATAACTACTGTCTATACACACCATCCTATATAACTACTGTCTATACACACCATCCTATATAACTACTGTCTATACTGTCTATACACACCATCCTATATAACTACTGTCTATACACACCATCCTATATAACTACTGTCTATACACACCATCCTATATAACTACTGTCTATACACACCATCCTATATAACTACTGTCTATACACACCATCCTATATAACTACTGTCTATACACACCATCCTATATAACTACTGTCTATACACACCATCCTATATAACTACTGTCTATACACACCATCCTATATAACTACTGTCTATACACACCATCCTATATAACTACTGTCTATACTGTCTATACACACCATCCTATATAACTACTGTCTATACTGTCTATACACACCATCCTATATAACTACTGTCTATACACACCATCCTATATAACTACTGTCTATACACACCATCCTATATAACTACTGTCTATACACACCATCCTATATAACTACTGTCTATACACACCATCCTATATAACTACTGTCTATACACACCATCCTATATAACTACTGTCTATACACACCATCCTATATAACTACTGTCTATACACACCATCCTATATAACTACTGTCTATACTGTCTATACACACCATCCTATATAACTACTGTCTATACTGTCTATACACACCATCCTATATAACTACTGTCTATACACACCATCCTATATAACTACTGTCTATACACACCATCCTATATAACTACTGTCTATACTGTCTATACACACCATCCTATATAACTACTGTCTATACTGTCTATACACACCATCCTATATAACTACTGTCTATACACACCATCCTATATAACTACTGTCTATACACACCATCCTATATAACTACTGTCTATACTGTCTATACACACCATCCTATATAACTACTGTCTATACACACCATCCTATATAACTACTGTCTATACACACCATCCTATATAACTACTGTCTATACACACCATCCTATATAACTACTGTCTATACACACCATCCTATATAACTACTGTCTATACTGTCTATACACACCATCCTATATAACTACTGTCTATACACACCATCCTATATAACTACTGTCTATACACACCATCCTATATAACTACTGTCTATACACACCATCCTATATAACTACTGTCTATACACACCATCCTATATAACTACTGTCTATACACACCATCCTATATAACTACTGTCTATACTGTCTATACACACCATCCTATATAACTACTGTCTATACTGTCTATACACACCATCCTATATAACTACTGTCTATACACACCATCCTATATAACTACTGTCTATACACACCATCCTATATAACTACTGTCTATACACACCATCCTATATAACTACTGTCTATACACACCAGCCTATATAACTACTGTCTATACTGTCTATACACACCATCCTATATAACTACTGTCTATACTGTCTATACACACCATCCTATATAACTACTGTCTATACACACCATCCTATATAACTACTGTCTATACTGTCTATACACACCATCCTATATAACTACTGTCTATACTGTCTATACACACCATCCTATATAACTACTGTCTATACACACCATCCTATATAACTACTGTCTATACACACCATCCTATATAACTACTGTCTATACACACCATCCTATATAACTACTGTCTATACACACCATCCTATATAACTACTGTCTATATACACCATCCTATATAACTACTGTCTATATACACCATCCTATATAACTACTGTCTATACACAGCATCCTATATAACTACTGTCTATACACACCATCCTATATAACTACTGTCTATACACACCATCCTATATAACTACTGTCTATACACACCATCCTATATAACTACTGTCTATACACACCATCCTATATAACTACTGTCTATACACACCATCATATATAACTACTGTCTATACACACCATCCTATATAACTACTGTCTATACACACCATCATATATAACTACTGTCTATACACACCATCATATATAACTACTGTCTATACACACCATCCTATATAACTACTGTCTATACTGTCTATACACACCATCCTATATAACTACTGTCTATACACACCATCCTATATAACTACTGTCTATACACACCATCCTATATAACTACTGTCTATACTGTCTATACACACCATCCTATATAACTACTGTCTATACACACCATCCTATATAACTACTGTCTATACACACCATCCTATATAACTACTGTCTATACACACCATCCTATATAACTACTGTCTATACACACCATCCTATATAACTACTGTCTATACACACCATCCTATATAACTACTGTCTATACACACCATCCTATATAACTACTGTCTATACTGTCTATACACACCATCCTATATAACTACTGTCTATACACACCATCCTATATAACTACTGTCTATACACACCATCCTATATAACTACTGTCTATACACACCATCCTATATAACTACTGTCTATACACACCATCCTATATAACTACTGTCTATACTGTCTATACACACCATCCTATATAACTACTGTCTATACACACCATCCTATATAACTACTGTCTATACACACCATCCTATATAACTACTGTCTATACACACCATCCTATATAACTACTGTCTATACACACCATCCTATATAACTACTGTCTATACTGTCTATACACACCATCCTATATAACTACTGTCTATACACACCATCCTATATAACTACTGTCTATACACACCATCCTATATAACTACTGTCTATACACACCATCCTATATAACTACTGTCTATACACACCATCCTATATAACTACTGTCTATACACACCATCCTATATAACTACTGTCTATACACACCATCCTATATAACTACTGTCTATACACACCATCCTATATAACTACTGTCTATACACACCATCCTATATAACTACTGTCTATACTGTCTATACACACCATCCTATATAACTACTGTCTATACTGTCTATACACACCATCCTATATAACTACTGTCTATACACACCATCCTATATAACTACTGTCTATACACACCATCCTATATAACTACTGTCTATACACACCATCCTATATAACTACTGTCTATACACACCATCCTATATAACTACTGTCTATACACACCATCCTATATAACTACTGTCTATACACACCATCCTATATAACTACTGTCTATACACACCATCCTATATAACTACTGTCTATACTGTCTATACACACCATCCTATATAACTACTGTCTATACTGTCTATACACACCATCCTATATAACTACTGTCTATACACACCATCCTATATAACTACTGTCTATACACACCATCCTATATAACTACTGTCTATACTGTCTATACACACCATCCTATATAACTACTGTCTATACTGTCTATACACACCATCCTATATAACTACTGTCTATACACACCATCCTATATAACTACTGTCTATACACACCATCCTATATAACTACTGTCTATACTGTCTATACACACCATCCTATATAACTACTGTCTATACACACCATCCTATATAACTACTGTCTATACACACCATCCTTTATAACTACTGTCTATACACACCATCCTATATAACTACTGTCTATACACACCATCCTATATAACTACTGTCTATACTGTCTATACACACCATCCTATATAACTACTGTCTATACACACCATCCTATATAACTACTGTCTATACACACCATCCTATATAACTACTGTCTATACACACCATCCTATATAACTACTGTCTATACACACCATCCTATATAACTACTGTCTATACACACCATCCTATATAACTACTGTCTATACTGTCTATACACACCATCCTATATAACTACTGTCTATACACACCATCCTATATAACTACTGTCTATACACACCATCCTATATAACTACTGTCTATACACACCATCCTATATAACTACTGTCTATACACACCATCCTATATAACTACTGTCTATACACACCATCCTATATAACTACTGTCTATACTGTCTATACACACCATCCTATATAACTACTGTCTATACACACCATCCTATATAACTACTGTCTATACACACCATCCTATATAACTACTGTCTATACACACCATCCTATATAACTACTGTCTATACACACCATCCTATATAACTACTGTCTATACACACCATCCTATATAACTACTGTCTATACTGTCTATACACACCATCCTATATAACTACTGTCTATACTGTCTATACACACCATCCTATATAACTACTGTCTATACACACCATCCTATATAACTACTGTCTATACACACCATCCTATATAACTACTGTCTATACACACCATCCTATATAACTACTGTCTATACACACCATCCTATATAACTACTGTCTATACTGTCTATACACACCATCCTATATAACTACTGTCTATACTGTCTATACACACCATCCTATATAACTACTGTCTATACACACCATCCTATATAACTACTGTCTATACTGTCTATACACACCATCCTATATAACTACTGTCTATACTGTCTATACACACCATCCTATATAACTACTGTCTATACACACCATCCTATATAACTACTGTCTATACACACCATCCTATATAACTACTGTCTATACACACCATCCTATATAACTACTGTCTATACACACCATCCTATATAACTACTGTCTATACACCATCCTTTATAACTACTGTCTATACACACCATCCTATATAACTACTGTCTATACACACCATCCTATATAACTACTGTCTATACACACCATCCTATATAACTACTGTCTATACACACCATCCTATATAACTACTGTCTATACACACCATCTATATAACTACCATCTATATAACTACTGTCTATACACACCATCCTATATAACTACTGTCTATACACACCATCCTATATAACTACTGTCTATACACACCATCATATATAACTACTGTCTATACACACCATCATATATACTACTGTCTATACACACCATCTATATAACTACTGTCTATACACACCATCCTATATAACTACTGTCTATACACACCATCCTATATAACTACTGTCTATACACACCATCCTATATAACTACTGTCTATACACACCATCCTATATAACTACTGTCTATACACACATCCTATATAACTCTGTCTATACACCCATCATCCTAACTACTGTCTATACACACCATCCTATATAACTACTGTCTATACTGTCTACACACCATCCTATATAACTACTGTCTATACACACCATCCTATATAACTACTGTCTATACACACCATCCTATATAACTACTGTCTATACTGTCTATACACACCATCCTATATAACTACTGTCTATACACACCATCCTATATAACTACTGTCTATACACACCATCCTATATAACTACTGTCTATACACACCATCCTATATAACTACTGTCTATACACACCATCCTATATAACTACTGTCTATACACACCATCCTATATAACTACTGTCTATACACACCATCCTATATAACTACTGTCTATACTGTCCTATACACACCATCCTATATAACTACTGTCTATACACACCATCCTATATACTACTGTCTATCTACACACCATCCTATATAACTACTGTCTATACACACCATCCTATATAACTACTGTCTATACACACCATCCTATATAACTACTGTCTATACTGTCTACACCCCATCCTATATAACTACTGTCTATAACACCATCCTATATAACTACTGTCTATACACACCATCCTATATAACTACTGTCTACACACATAAACCCACCTATAATAAATACTGTTAACACACCATCCTATATAACTACTGTCTATACACCCATCCTATATAACTACTGTCTATACTGTCTATACACACATCCTATATAACTACTGTCTATACACCCATCCTATATCTACTGTCTATACACCCATCCTATATAACTACTGTCTATACACACCATCCTATATAACTACTGTCTATACACACCATCCTATATACTACTGTCTATACACACCATCCTATAAACTACTGTCTATACACACCATCCTATATAACTACTGTCTATACACACCATCCTATATAACTACTCTATACACACCATCCTATATAACTACTGTCTATACTGTCTATACACACCATCCTATATAACTACTGTCTATACACTGTCTCCTATACACACCATCCTATATAACTACTGTCTATACACACCATCCTATATAACTACTGTCTACACACCATCCTATATAACTACTGTCTATACACACCATCCTATATAACTACTGTCTATACACACCATCCTATATAACTACTGTCTATACACACCATCCTATATAACTACTGTCTATACACACCATCCTATATAACTACTGTCTATACACACCCCTATAAACTACTGTCTATACTGTCTATACACACCATCCTATATACACTGTCTATACTGTCTATACACACCATCCTATATAACTACTGTCTATACACACCACCTATATAACTACTGTCTATACACACCATCCTATATAACTACTGTCTATACTGTCTATACACACCATCCTATAAACTACTGTCTATACTGTCTATACACACCATCCTATATAACTACTGTCTATACCACATCCTATATAACTACTGTCTATACACACCATCCTATTAACTACTGTCTATACTGTCTATCACACCATCCTATATAACTACTGTCTATACACACCATCCTATATAACTACTGTCTATACACACCATCCTATATAACTACTGTCTATACACACCATCCTATATAACTACTGTCTATACACACCATCCTATATAACTACTGTCTATACTGTCTATACACACCATCCTATATAACTACTGTCTATACACACCATCCTATATAACTACTGTCTATACACACCATCCTATATAACTACTGTCTATACAACCATCCTATATAACTACTGTCTATACACACCATCCTATATAACTACTGTCTATACCACCATCCTATATAACTACTGTCTATACTGTCTATACACCATCCTATATAACTACTGTCTATACTGTCTATACACACCATCCTATAAACTACTGTCTATACCACCATCCTATATAACTACTGTCTATACACACCACCTATATAACTACTGTCTATACCACCATCCTATATAACTACTGTCTATACACCCCTATCCACTACTGTCTAATACTGTCTATACAACCATCCTATATAACTACTGTCTATACTGTCTATACACACCACTCCTATATAACTACTGTCTATACACACCATCCTATATAACTACTGTCTATACTGTCCTATACACACCATCCTATATAACTACTGTCTATACTGTCTATACACACATCCTATATAACTACTGTCTATACACACCATCCTTATAACTACTGTCTATACACACCATCCTATATAACTACTGTCTATACACACATCCTATATAACTACTGTCTATACACACCATCACTATAACAGTGTAATACTACTGTCCTATACACACCATCCTATATAACTACTGTCTATACACCCATCCTATATAATACTGTCTATACACACCATCCTATATAACTACTGTCTATACACACATCCTATATACTACTGTCTATACACACCATCCTATATAACTACTGTCTATACACACCATCCTATATAACTACTGTCTATACACCCATCCTATATAACTACTGTCTATACACACCATCCTATATAACTACTGTCTATACACACCATCCTATATAACTACTGTCTATACACACCATCCTATATACTACTGTCTATACACACCATCCTATAAACTACTGTCTATACACACCATCCATAATAACTACGGTCTATACTGTCTATACACACCATCCTATATAACTACTGTCTATACACACCATCCTATATAACTACTGTCTATACACACCATCCTATATAATACTGTCTATACA